>NW_018405235.1:594996-759194 GCF_002113885.1 Mizuhopecten yessoensis
CCCCCCGATAGGTCACTGGATCAGCCACTGGATTGTCTTACAAAACTTCGTCTTTAGGCAACACTTATAAAAAAACCGATGTGGACGACCTTGAGTGGATTTAAACTATCGGCATAAAGATATTTTATTATAAAGTGGAATGCCGACAGGAACCAATAATTGTAATCAATAAAAAGGTACAGGACATACTAATACAGGTCGGTTTCTTATCGTTACGGTTTTACAACCATAACCAATTAATTACATTTCTTAGACAGCTTTTATCAAAAGAAAACGTGGAAGTTCAAGTGATGACTCCTAACGTCTTAGGATACAAAGACAATTAAAACACGACAGTGACACTTGACATACAAATGCCGAAGAAATAACCTTGATTCACATTGGCACGTGTTTCTATTTACAGGTCGTCTACCACTGGTTTCCCCGCGTTGTAACAGAAGTTTTCAATATGTGGTACATTCTATCCCTACGTTGTCATCTTCTCAGTACAAAAGCTTCTGCCTGTAGATACAGTTGCCTAGGAAACCAGATTTTAAATCAAAAGTTACAGCTAGCTACGAATTTTATGAGAAAGCATGACGTCATATAGGTGTTTATACTATGACGTCACACTGTAATAAAAAGTATATCAGTTTGGCTAATATGTATTTGGAGGAATAGCACACCTGTTTTGTCAGTGAACACGCATAAAGGTAAAATTCATACAAAGTTGCGCCTTTAGTCAGAATGTCTATGCCACAAATTTAACTATGGTAGGTATAGGGACGTTGATATTGCGTACATAATGTCTACCTACATTAAAACAACGGATCAAATCACTTAAAACACAGCTTGCCCTTTGCTTAATTAATACTTCGTCGACATATATTACGATTTCAAGATTAAATGGCCGATTTCGAAGTATTGTTTTGATCCAAATATGTAGATATCAAACGTTCATTACCATCACCTCAATCACCGCGGATCTAAATTGGATCCAGTTAGTAAAGAGATTAAATATCTAACATATCTAACATACAAGAAATGTATTATCGGGTCGGTTATTCGTGTGTAGGGTGAGCTGTTTTTGGTTGTATTATTGTTGAATGTGATTAGCTGGTGGTTGGGTTTGCTTTGGATTGAATTGTTAGTTGGGTTGCCCTGTTCTTGGTTGTCTCCTTGGGTTTGTTGTGGATGTAACGGTGGAAAGTACATGTTCGCGGTTAAGATTGGAATATACTGTTCGCGGTTAAGATTGGAATATACTGTTCGCGGTTAAGATTGGAATATACTGTTCGCTGACCTACATGTGTAGAATACATGTATGATACTTTTACCTTGACATAAACGTATTGCCTTCACATGCCTGTGATAAGAAATGTCTCTGAGAAGACAACGCGGTGAGTGTTAACATCTATGCATTTGTATTTTGCAGAAAGGCAGTACTACATATGTACATTAAATACACTAATCAGTACATGGTAACTCAAAAATGATTTTTACTTTGCCTGATGCCGAACCATTCCACGCACCGAACTAATTTGGCTGACGCAGCAGTCCCACATGTTAACCTTGAAAACATAGCTTATTTTTTTCCTCGTGTACTTTACAGAGATATTCTTCAAGGGGCAGAACTACTAACACCTGTAGTCACGTGAT
Organism: Mizuhopecten yessoensis; assembly: GCF_002113885.1. Classification (NCBI taxonomy): domain Eukaryota; kingdom Metazoa; phylum Mollusca; class Bivalvia; order Pectinida; family Pectinidae; genus Mizuhopecten; species Mizuhopecten yessoensis. Next base: position 596,635 of record NW_018405235.1, read on the forward strand.
AATTCATAATTTACCCGTGACTCAATGCATCTGTACGCGTACACATATACTTAAACATGTGCATTACTCTATGTACATGCACATAAACACGTGTACTGCTGTACGCGTGTACACATTTCAACATGTGCACTACTGTACGCGTGCACACATTTCAATACGTGTACTGATGTTCACGTACGGAAATTTTAACAGGTGTATTGCTGTACGAATACGCATATTTCAACACGTGTTTTGTTGTACGCATGCACACTTTTCACAACTAGTGCTGCTGTACGCGGACGCAAATTGTAACACGTGTACTGCTGTACGCGAACACACATTTCAACACGTGTACTGCTGTACGCGAACACACATTTCAACACGTGTGCTGCTGAATTCATTCACTGAGAGGCTTTTCTTTCAATAACTTGTTCTTTACCAAAAATAGTTTGTCAGAAAGCATCTATCTATCGCTAAAATGTGCGGCCTACGAAACAAAAACAATGAAGTGATGAATATATTTTGGCTCCGAACAGGATCCATACAAACCGATGTTCACCTTTATTGAAACAATTTCAAGTAACATTAGCAGTGATTATGATTTCACTGCCTGGTTTTTGGCAGCAGTGTGAGGTCTGCTGGTGTACAGCATGAGTCTGTATGCATCTGTTTTATACCGAACATTTGGAGGGAGGAATAGCCGACTGAAAAACACCTGTTTTCTGAGATTTATACAACAAAAATATATTAAATAAACACGTACATCATGACCTAACACATTCTATGTAATAACATTTACCAAATGTATCTTTTAAAAAATGTGTAATTAGTTTTATAGTAATCTTTTCTCTGCGTTGTTTTGTTTTGTTTCTCTGTGTTTTACGTCATATTAACAGCTATGGTCATAAAAGAATGGGCAAGGTTTTAGTGGTTGAGGAAATCCAGAGTACCCGAAACACCACTGACCTGCGAACAGTATCTGGCGACTGTCCAACGTCACGTACAAGCCTAGGCCTCGAACCCGCGACCCAGTGGTGGAGGGCTAGTGATCGTAGACGGACAGACGTCTTAACCACTCGGTCACCGTGACCCAGTGGTGGAGGGCTAGGGATCGTAGACGGTCAGACGTCTTAACCACTCGGCCCCCGCGACCCAGTGGTGGAGGGCTAGTGATCGCAGACGGTCAGACGTCTTAACCACTCGGTCACCGTTACCCAGTGGTGGAGGGCTAGTGATCGTAGACGGTCAGACGTCTTAACCACTCGGCCACCACGACCCAGTGGTGGAGGGCTAGTGATCGTAGACGGCCAGACATCTTAACCACTCGGTCACTGCGACCCAGTGGTGGAGGGCTAGTGCTCGCAGACGGTCAGACGCCTTCACTACTCGGTCACTGTGACCCAGTGGAGGAGGGCTAGTGATCGTAGACTGTCAGACGCCTTCACTACTCGGTCAGTATGACCCAGTGGTGGAGGGCTAGTGAGCGTAGACGGTCAGACGTCTTTATCACTCGGTCACTGTGACCCAGTGGTGGAGGTCTAGTGATCGTAGACGGTCAGACGCCTTCACTTCTCGGTCCCTGTGACCCAGTGGTGGAGGGCTAGCGATCGTAGACTGTCAGACGTCTTAACCACTCTGTCAATGTGACCCAGTGGTGGAGGGCTAGTGGTCGTAGACGGTCAGACGTCTTAACCCCTCGGTCACCGTGACCCAGTGGTGGAGGGCTAGTGGTCGTAGACGGTCAGACGTCTTAACCGCTCGGTCACCGTGACCCAGTGGTGGAGGGCTAGTTATCGTAGACGGTCAGACGTCTTAACCTCTCGGTCACTGTGACCCAGTGGTGGATGGCTAGTGATCGCAGACGGTCAGACGTCTTAACCACTCGGCCCCCACGACCCAGTGGTGGAGGGCTAGTGACCGTAGACGGTCAGACGTCTTAACCACTTGGCCACCACGACCCAGTGGTGGAGGGCTAGGGATCGTAGCCGGTCAGACGCCTTCACTACTCGGCCACTGGGACCCAGTGGTGGAGGGCTAGTGATCATAGACGGTCAGACGTCTTAACCACTCGGTCCCCGTGACCCAGTGGTGGAGGGCTAGTGGTCGTAGACGGTCAGACGTCTTAACCTCTCGGTCACTGTGACCCAGTGGTGGAGGACTAGTGATCGTAGACGGTCAGACGCCTTTACTACTCGGTCACTGTGACCCAGTGGAGGAGGGCTAGAGATCGTAGACGGTCAGACGTCTTAACCGCTCGGCCACCGCGACCCAGTGGTGGAGAGCTAGTGATCGTAGACGGTCAGACGCCTTCACCACTTGGTCACTGTGACCCAGTGGTGGAGGTCTAGTGATCGTAGACGGTCAGACGCCTTCACCACTTGGTCACTGTGACCCAGTGGTGGAGGACTAGTGATCGTAGACGGTCAGACGCCTTCACCACTTGGTCACTGTGACCCAGTGGTGGAGGACTAGTGATCGTAGACGGTCAGACGCCTCAACCACTCGGTCACTGTGACCCAGTGGTGGATGGCTAGTGATCGTAGACGGTCAGACATCTTAACCACTCGGTCACCGTGACCCAGTGGTGGAGGGCTAGTGGTCGTAGACGGTCAGACGTCTTAACCTCTCGGTCACTGTGACCCAGTGGTGGATGGCTAGTGATCGTAGACGGTCAGACATCTTAACCCCTCGGTCACTGTGACCCAGTGGTGGCGGGCTAGTGATCGTAGACGGTCAGACATCTTAACCACTCGGTCACTGTGACCCAGGGGGGGAGGGCTAGTGATCGTAGACGGGCAGACGCCTTCACTACTCGGTCACTATGACCCAGTGGTGGAGGGCTAGTGACCGTAGACGGTCAGACGTCTTAACCAGTCGGTCACCGCGACCCAGTGGTGGAGGTCTAGTGATCGTAGACGGTCAGACGCCTTCACTATTCGGCCACTGGGACCCAGGGGTGGAGGGCTAGTGATCGTAGACGGCCAGACGTCTTAACCACTCGGCCACCACGACCCAGTGGGGGAGGGCTAGTGATCGTAGACGGGCAGACGCCTTCACTACTCGGTCACTGTGACCCAGTGGTGGAAGGCTAGTGATCGTAGACGGTCAGACATCTTAACCACCCGGTCACTGTGACCCAGTGGTGGAGGACTAGTGATCGTAGACGGTCAGACGCCTTCACCACTTGGTCACTGTGACCCAGTGGTGGAGGACTAGTGATCGTAGACGGTCAGACGCCTTCACCACTTGGTCACTGTGACCCAGTGGTGGAGGACTAGTGATCGTAGACGGTCAGACGCCTTCACTACTCGGCCACCGCGACCCCGCCTTCACTACTCGGCCACTGTGGGTCCTTCCAGTCACATTGACTGAACACGTAAAATTGGAAACATAAACTTTATACAGTAACCACTGCCTAGGAAGAAAGCAGTGTGATATGGTACATGTAGCAATCATTGACCTTTTACAAAGATCACACAAGTAACCGACGATGGACTTCGACCAACAATATCAGAGATTGTGAAACATTTACCATTAACAATCAGACCCATCACTGATCACAGCAAAGGGACAGCTTCAATTGTTTAAAGACTATTAGTGCTATAGTAATGTATTTACATGTAGAGATTGAGAGATAGAGATAAATATAGAATCTAAAACGAGTAAAATGTATGCATGAGCAAACTGTCATTTATAAACGCACATTGCAAGCTATGCACATATTAAGTGGGCTGCTTTTTAAGCTTAGTGCCATAAACATATCACGTTTTAGGTTATAAGCGCATAACCCTCTCCTTAGGGACTACTTTTTAACAAAAGAACACTTTTAAAAAAAAATCCTTTTCAAAAACTTCAGAAATGTTTTCTACGTCTAGTGTTGTATTGCATGCAAATAGCGTAAGTAAGATGGAGGGTGCCAGGATGTCGATACATCATCTAGGATGGACGACCAAAGCCGGTTAGAAATACTAAATATCAATTTAGACAATTTTACGTCAAATCAAACCTCAGGTTTCTATCTGAAACGTCTCAATAGATTTGACAGTGATGGCTATTTTTATCGCTAACATTTGAATTCCTATGCCGCAGACATGGGATGGGGATCGTTGTGTGAGTGCCAGTGAGGCTGGGTCGCTTTAGGCTGGCGTCTGGTTCTACTTTCAGCCACAGTGTTAATGATAAGCACAGCCTCCCCTCCCAACTCTCTGATACTGGTTTTATTCCAAACATCGATTGGCTATACTGCAATACCCAACACTAAGGCTAAATCAGTCATGTTGTATTCTAAATTAAGAATTCATTTCATGCATGTCAAGTTCTTATCTGAATTGATCTGCTAAGTGATTTGCCGATTTATGCTCAGCGGTATTGAATATGGAAATTTCTATTTCTTCTTATATCCAAACGTCATTGCGAATTGATTGTTCACAAGAAAAGTGAAAAACGTGCTTCAGAATTGCCATTTACAGATAAAAAGTAAGTTTACTTATTTTACAAACATTTCCGTGCCTTCAAGATTAAATATGTTTTTCAATAATGGGTGTATGAGGTGCAAAATGAACAGCAGGAACTTAAAATACTACAGATAAAAGTGATGATATCAGTAAGTACATGTACTACCATCCCATCCTAACAGCACCGACCCCTCTAACGATGTCCTGATATAACCCACTACTTAGACATAGAATTTACTAGTATATACACAAATCAGTGTGTCCAGCACCTGTGATATAACGTATATGTACAAAGCGAACAACGGAAACCTGCACTTCACTCATACATGTACCTCACATAATATATACCACAGTATGACTACTAGAACAGGTGTGTTATAACACATACACATTGGACGAAGACAGGTGCCCGTAATATCTCAAATAGTGATAAACAGCAAACATGATGAACTTAAATTTAAAAAAAAAAAAGTCATAGTTTTTGAATTACTTGTTTGCGTTTCACTCATTATATATACACTTTATTTATTTTACAACAATTATGAAACAAGTTATTTCAACTTATATTAATCACTCTTGTTGGCTCGGATGTTAGCGCGCGGGGGGTCTTGTTGTGGGGAGGAAACCGGAGTACCCGCAGAAAACCCTAATCGAACCCCGGCCGCCTTGGTGAAATGCAAGTGCGCTATCCACTGCACCACCCGACCACCATCACTCATTAGTAGAAATGCACCGTATTCCGACAGATAACACAAGAGTTACTGAACTATTTGAAACAACTTTAGTATGTTGCATGTCAAAACGAGATTCTTTTAAGTTATTTATGGTAAATTATATTTAATCAACTACCATGCATCACGTGTTTTCGTTTACAAAGTTCATTTTTTACATGTTGTGTCACCCGACTTCACTACTGCAGAGAGCATATCGATACATAGGATCCTCGTTCATTTCCGACCATTTCCGGAATGTGGCGGAAACGAACGAAAGGTGGCGCCGGAGTTAAATCCTGTTCATACGAACACGGCACGCGATATTTATTTTTGACAAGTAACAGCTTTTCACTATTGATCTACATCAGTCAAACTTGTCTGCATCAACTTCCCGCTGACTCGTGTATCATATTCCAGCTATTACAATGTACCAATACCGCCACCACAGCCGATATCACTTACAGTTATTAATATGTGGTACAATCTATCCCCCCGTCCCTGGATACATTCAGCATCATCAACATTTTCAATTATACACCACGGATTGTTTTTTTTTACCGATCTTTGTCACAAAAGTTTGTCATCCACGTACACAGTGTAACTAAACGTATAGAACAATTAAATCAGAATGTCTATTACAGAACATTTAAGGTGAACTTTGACTCGACAGTTTATGAATAGATAGTATACGTACCGTGCTCGCTCAGGTGTATTTAATAGAAGCACAGGTCATTAAGAGGGTACATCCTTCTTCGGTACGATCCCTGTACCTGTGTTCACTTCCATACATCTGATTCATATCCTCATGATTGGAAGGTTACATTGTATTAGTCAGTCCAGTAATGATATCAGCCGTGTAGTATATCAGGATTAAATTGGTCCAATCCACCTAGCTGTACAGATAGATAGTCGTACCGGCCTCATTGAAATCACTGTCCTGATATGATGACATCTAAGTCGTTTTATGCATTTGTACCGAACCACCAATTTAATGAAGAGAAATAGAGTTCTATATTACTGACTTACATTACAAGAGCATTGCTTAAATATCCTTTTTGATTTAGAAATACGTGCATAATTGCCACATAGTTTCGCCATTAAATCGGCACGACTGGTAAAATAGCCGGTCATTTGAGATGTTAGATATTGGGGCGAGTGAGGTATAACTTATTGTGAAACATGAAACACACAGGCTTGCAGAAATGTGAAACACATTGCATTGGAGAATGTGTAAATCAGTTTGATTTTCAGAAATACGAAACACTCAGCCTTGGAGAAATCTCAAACACTACACCTTGGAAAAATGTGAAAACTAGGCATTGAGAAATGTTAAACACTCCGACTTGAAGAAATATGGACACTCGACCTTGGTGAAATGTGAATCTCTAGGCCTTAAAAAAATGTGAAACATTTGGCCTTGGAGAAATGTGAAACACTCAGCCTTAATTTATCATAACTGTAAACCCAAGTAATCTAGGACAATAAGACACTTGCAAATGTGCTGAATAACTGTACAAGTCGTGTGAACACCATGCGCACCTGGTTCCTATCCAGCAGTTCATTTGTATTCTGGAAGAAGTAGAACACTCGTGATAACGTATTTCGTCTCTGAGAACACAGGGAGGTCTACCTCACAGGACACGTTGTCCGTCTGTAGCACCACAACATCGCTTACCTGTTACTGTATATAACGCTAGGCTAAATTAAAGGATCGCGTCTATAAATAATTGAAAAATGCACGACGAAGTAATTACCGACAATCAATGTTCATTTGTATCTTTAAATATCAGCACGAAAAGACATCGCTACCCTTTGAATGTTTGTCAACCGATACAAAAAACCCAACTTTAATTTGTCTGTTTTAATTAGTACTGTGTCTTCATTTGACAACAGAACTAATTATTGCTGCAAAAGTGCCAGATTAATATTTCAAAGTGATTAGGTGGTCTGATATCGATACGGCTTGTATTCGAACGAAATCATTAAGTATTGTCACCTTATTTTAGCTTTTAATTATTTTCATGTACGTGTTTATCTTTTGACCAAAAATTCATGGGAGTGATTTCTTTATCAAAAGGTTTACTGGAATATCATTTCTACAAAGCAAACTATTAATAAAAACGGAAATGTATAAATTCTTTCTAGTACATCTTATATTTAGACATTTATCTATTTATATGGTTTTGTGAGTTGACAAATCTCTGTTAGGCAGCGAATTCGAAGTGCCTTTGTAACAACGAGCATTGTACTAACGTCTGAATTGTCTGGGCGCATTGAGGCGAGTAATGACAGTCTACTAGTACGTGGTTTTAATTCTGTAATTATAATCTGATAACAGTCGAACATGTCACTGGCGTAGTAGTTATTTATCAGTGTTGAAGGTGATGTTAGACTCCTCTGGCTATTCGCTGTAACTATGACCGGGAGTCGTAAAGGAACTACAGCATGTATACCTGTCGTATGTATCTCAGCCTTGAACATTTCTATCATGCTTGAATAAGAATTATGAGAAGGTGGATACATTTATCCAATCTAGAACACAGGCTTTGTTTAACATGTTACATTTGTAAATAGTATACAATCAGTAATGATAGTGCACGTCTGAAAAAAAACCTTTATCCTTGGGTAATCAACATCACACGCTAGTCGTAAAATAGCACCGTATTGGGTTAGTCAAGTCACAGTAGTACTGTCATCTTAGCGAATTATCGCTATACTAACGGGATAAGAAACCTACACTGTTATAATAACTCCAAATATGTATGGTATTTTTCTTTACAATGAGAACAATGAACATGTATCTATCGAATATATACTAACTTTACATAGACCACAGGTTACTGAGAACAATGTTTCCCGGGCCACTGTTTAACAAAAAACAATTTTACGGATCACAAACTGTTATGCACAGACCACATAGTCATCGAAGGCAATGGTATGTTACATAATGATATACGGACCACATAGTCATCAAAGGCAATGGTATGTTACATAATGATAAACGGACCACACAAAGAGAGAAACAGAATAATGTGACACAGGTCATAGATTCACCAATACAAATGTTATGCGGATAACAGATTCGCCGATATATTATGATTAATGGTATGCGGAAACAGATTCACCAATCCAAATGTTATGCGGATAACAGATTCGCCGATGTAAATGGTATGCAGATAACAGATTCGCCGATACAAATGTTATAATAATAATTATAATAATTGGAGGTTCTTATATACCGCTTTATACCAACCTAGTTCGTAGGTCGTCTCAAAGCGGTTCACAAATTAGTATCTGTGGTTATAGGGCCTTTGCAACTAGCCAGTAACTTCTCAACTCCCTGGGGAGCATACAGCCGGAGCTGCCTTTTCGGCGCTAACAGCTAGCATTCAACAATTCTAGCACTGTCCAACCACGTACTCATTTACAGCTGAGTAGACTGGAACAAGCGGAGTAAATCTTGCTCAAGGATACAACACATTGCCGTGCCGTGGCGCGAACCCGCAACCCTTCGGTCACGAGCCCGGCGTCCTAACACTGGACTACCGTGCCTCCTTATGCGGATAACAGATTCAGCGATATACAATGTTACTGCTATCCGAATGACAGATTCATTTACACCAATGTTATAGGGACCACATGTTAACGTGGAATAAATACAGCGTCTGCAATGTAAGCAGACAACTAATATCTAACTCTTTTGAAAACTCTGTAAACGGAACGTCCTAATGCATGATGCTTAAGCGATCCGACATGTGCATTAAGTAACTTTTAACCATTAAACTATATATATACCGTCAAACAGATACACTTAAGGCGCATCAAAACAAAAACAACTTACACATGGCGAATGGAGGGCAAACACAACCAGAGTGTCCATTACATTGTATATAGTTTAGTTAGCATTGGTTGAATAAAAAACTTGAAACTTGAAACTCGTGAAATAGTGATTCTGTTGTCACTTCAAGACAAACTGTATTGTATATCACTCGGCCTTTGCCATAGGGAATAGTGTGACATATTTTGAAAACTCTGTTTTTCCCTTTTTTCTACCAGGAAGAAATTACCGATATATATATATATAGGTGATGAACACAGTGAGTGAGTTGACATGCAGAGGGGGTGCCAAGTAACACACCGATAGTCAGATATAGTGCCAGGTAGCACACTGATAGTCAGACGTAGTGCCAGGTAACACACTGATAGTCAGACGTCGTGCCAGGTACAGTTGTGGGATCGCACAACGTTACACGATGTGCGGTGTGCGCACGATGTGTGCACGGTGTGTGAACGGTGTGTGCACGATGGGCGAACGATAAAAAGCTGAACGATCATTGCTTGCGCACATATGTGCGCACGATGGACGGACGTTGTGCGATAACAATCGTGGTTGGTGTAAATTGAGGAATGCCTTAACAATTTATACGGTTTCTTGTTAAACATATAAACTTGATGTTTACGTATGTTTCTATATTCTAGCAACATCTATAAACTTATCTTTCTGTCTATAAATTCTTATATTTAGGAATTGTGTTTTCTGTGTTTTTAAACAAACTTAATCGACACATGTAAAATTACAACACAACCCCGTATACAGGTAAACATAACCATTGTGTACATGTACCTGGACCGTAGTTTTCTCCCCGCCTGGGGCATTTACGTAACTCGTCGGGTAAGGCCGGGGGTGTGAAAATCCAGGTGAAGGGGAGCTATATATAGGTAAACGAATGCAAATAACAAATCCTTTTTATTACGGTCAAACGGTATCGCATATCAGCTCTGTGTGTCAGGCACTGGTCAGGTAAAACTCCGGACACTCATAAAATTGTTATTTACCTGTTCTGTTACCTTGGAGCCAAACCCTTTCTTGACAGCCTAACGGTCACTGTAATACTGTGTAATACGCATTGTGAAATTGTATAATCTTGATTATTGGGATGAGAAATTACAGATATATACACAGTGTACATTATCGCATACAAGCCTTCCGTATTTTTGTCATTCCGTAATTTTGATCTACAAACGATACCAAATCGCACAGTTGTGCGGAGAGAAGCGCACAACGGGGCGAACGATTGCTAAATCGCACAGTTGTGCGCACCATGTGTGGACGATGTGCGGACGGTGTGTGAACGATGTATGCACGGTGTGCGCACGCCATTTTTGGTGCGTTGTGCGGTCCCACAACTGTAACACACTGATAGTCAGACGTAGTGCCAGGTAACACACTGATAGTTAGACGTAGTGCCAGGTAACACACTGATAGTCAGACGTAGTGCCAGGTAACACACTGACAGTCAGACGTAGTGCCAGGTAACACACTGATAGTCAGACGTAGTGCCAGGTAATACACTGACAGTCAGACGTAGTGCCAGGTAACTCACTGACAGTCAGACGAAGTGCCAGGGAACACACTGACAGTCAGACGTAGTGCCCGGTAACACACCGATAGTCAGACGTAGTGCCAGGTAACATACTGACAGTCAGACGAAGTGCCAGGGAACACACTGACAGTCAGACGTAGTGCCCGGTAACACACCGATAGTCAGACGTAGTGCCAGGTAACACACTGATATTCAGACGTAGTGCCAGGTAACACACCGACAGTCAGACGTAGTGCCAGGTAACTCACTGACAGTCAGACGAAGTGCCAGGGAACACACTGACAGTCAGACGAAGTGACAGGTAACACACTGACAGTCAGACGTAGTGCCAGGTAACACACTGACAGTCAGACGAAGTGCCAGGTAACACACTGACAGTCAGACGTAGTGCCAGGTAACACACTGACAGTCAGACGTAGTGCCAGGTAACACACTGATAGTCAGACGTAGTGCCAGGTAACACACTGATAGTTAGACGTAGAGCCAGGTAACACACTGATAGTCAGACGTCCTGTGAGTCATACCTGTATTCGATATAGCTAGCCAATATACTTAGCTAGTCAATATGACTTCTACACATGTGTGGTCTGTATACGTTTGACTTGCAATCAACACGTGAGCTAACTGTTGACGTGTACCGTTTGGGGTTAAAGAGTACGTTCTATCTAAAAGCGTGTGCAGCGCACTGAAAACGATCACGTGAATATTTGTGATTATGAAAAAAACCTGTGGTAACGCTTTTACTACATGTTCCTAGGGCACGAGCTGAAACAAATGTGGTATTACATGCGCAAACTATTTAAGTCGATGTTTGTACCGAACAAAACACGCCATGCTTAAGACCATGTGATGGAGCACCTGTGATACATGCGCGAGTTTTACGTTTGTTACGGACATATTGCTACAGTACCTGTAATCCCATAATATCCTTAATTGTTAGTTCAGCTAAGGCGATAGCCTCAGCAGTCATCTGTCTTATAACTGGATTCTTGCGATCGATAAAATACACGCCATTGATGAGAGCTACGTATCAATGTTTTATTGGAGGGGAGGTGGTTGGGGAGGGGGACGTTTGGATATCCCCTACCATTGTAGGGCAATATACAAAACCTATACACACACGCTCCTCGGACAACATGGACAGCAGACATTTTGTATTAACTGATGTCTCGTTTACCTCTCCAGCATTAGATTAAGGTGTTTTCAGGCTAGTGCCAAAACCTCACTAAACAAACAGGAAACTTGCCAAACGTGTAACAGGCTGTTTGATGTTAACATGTTCTACTTGTTTGTCTTGGTTAAAAAAAATGGTGTGAAAAAGACGCCCGATTTGCAGATAGGCACAGGGTATTTCCGGAATATGACATGGTTTAAGTGAGAAACTCAACAGGTACATGCACATACTTGCTTGGCAATACCTCATTTTTGGCTTTAATGTTCATTCGTCCATGTGGGGAATTCAAGAAGACAATGGGTTCTGTTCACAAGCCGGGACAAACCAAAGTCCTTAAACTGGTAGTTGTTATTCCGTGCTTTTAGCTTCAGCATTAAGGGTATATACAATAACTGGCTGATCAGTCAATATAATGTGATCGGGCGGAATGCTGTGCTGGTGCTTTCGGCATGGTATTTCATTGAGAAAGCACTCTAATGTCGGCATTAGATCCGCGCTATCACAAGGAGGCAATAACATATACATGTCCTACCGCCAAAACACACACACACACACACACACACACACACAACACAACACACACGGAGGCACGTCCTTAAATGGCCTTAAAGGTCCTTAGCTGTTAATAGAACGCGAAACAAAATAAAATCAAACCAAACCAAACGTTGATCTAAACTTAACAGCACACACGTCGGGTTATACCTTACTTCTCGTGCTAGGCTAAACAACAGACAGTGAATGCTAGACTATACTGCGCATACGCCATGTTAGACTGTACACAAATCATGCTAAATTATTATACCTAAGGGAATTAAACCGACATAATAGTAACACGGCAATGGACGTTATTGACCTAAATAAACGAATCAATGCTATATCCCTCTTTTTAACCTGAACTTAAGTTTCAGGTATATCCCTGTCATTACAAATTAAACTAATGAAAACATTACGCTGAGATCACATGCCAATCTCTCCGCCCACATCCATGCCATAATGCCACTTGGACCAATCAAATCAGGTGATAGGTAGGCAGCGCCAATATTCGACCTTGACCTGTCATTTTGTTAGTTACTGATTGAGAAGGTCACTGTAGACGACGGTGAAACAGAAGTTCGTTTTTCTAAGTATAATATTTTAGAACTTATGCAAGTTTCTGGTTTGACCAGGTCCATTTTCCGAGACGAAGGACTTGTGCTTTCAAAAAATAATGGCGACGGAAAAGTCGACATAATCAAATAGTTTAGAAGTTTGTTTGCATGATTATATTAATATAGTTACAAAAGAACACTCGCTAATGAAACATTTTATAGGACATCCAAGACAAAAATATTTCCCTTACGGGAAAATAATTTGACTATTTGACTAGTGCTCTTTCTGTATCTGTATTTACAATTTGCCAGCCAGGGTAACATACAACGGCATTGTCCTTTGGCATTTTAAATTTAAGTGACGTTTATAACAATAACGTCATAGGTAGACAAGACGAGAAAAATTTGTAAGAAACATTACAAAAAGGCTGAAATTTTGAGAATTCGAGTTCATCACGCGTCAAGCTAAAAAAGCTTCAATAACAGTCAATCCACATCCTCAAAATCTACAGGTCTGATCAGCTTGCTCACGTCGGAACAGACTGAATTGTCCAACTCTATCATTTCTCATAAAAGTTATGGCACGCTGATAAAACAATTGTGGCTGATGGTGTTTACACAGTATATCGACTGTCCCGATCTAGTCTGACAAATACAAACAGAAAGTAAAGACGCTTATCACCCAATCAAGGCCCGCCATCCAACACGTCCAGATCGCCACCGTATCAATACAGTTTAGATTGGTATATACATATCATGGAAATAAGCTGGGGGTCTCGCTGTGCGATACAGAATCCCGATAGCTATTGTTATCCACTTATCGCGACAGCAGAGGAGGCGGTAGGTTGGAGTGGTCATTGTGTACCCATTATGTTGACAGGAAACGTCATCCGGCTTCAGCTGACCGTAAGGTCCAGCGGCTTTATCGACGCAAATGTCGGAGAGCGTATCAAGGGAACCTTTCATTCGGAACACAGGAATCTCTCACATACACAGACCATGGTGGAAGTCTTCAACGAACACGCGATAAACGGAAGTTAAATGAGATTCAATCTTCCGGATTGAAAAGAGACGTTCTCCAAACTAATGAAAAATAACATGGTTAGTATTTAGAACTAATCAAGAACTAAGGTAGTATTACGTACAGGAATGTTTGGTAACTGCATATCGAAGACGCGTGTTCTTATGTTTTTGCTTCTTATTTTGTATACATGTTAAACCTACTTTTGTTAATTACACAGACCGATGTGATCGATAAGTTGAGTGATAAGGAGGACCATGGGCAAAAAGTCAATTCAATTATTGATCCCCGTTGTATGCGAAAATTACAGAGTGTGCAATAAAATTACTGCTACAATGCCGCAATTATTGCTAAACATGTCCGTATTGCGATTGGAAAAACTTAAAATCCCAAATTACTGCTCAGACCATTTCATTGTATAACGGTCGCAGTAAATGACACGACAACGTGATTTAGATACATTTTGTATTACAACGTCCGAGTGCATAAGTGGTGTTTTGGCACTTTTCTGTAATGATATTTTAAAGACGATTTACAGAGGAAGTGCTCGTGTAGTCGTCGTGATGCTTGTTCCTCAACAAAATGTGATCGTAAAAAACATGCGTACGTCATTTCAAATATACAAATTCGTACTCAATGGCTTAGAGAATGGTTCCTACTACCAAATAGAGCTGAGGATCAAATATCAAAATAATTAAAATGCGAACAAAACTATTGAAAAACAGCTTGATGTATGTACATACCGAGCCGTGAAATATCTCTGTCCATGTCCATGTCCTCAAAAATATTAGCTGAATCGGATCTGTTTTCATGGATGCAGTCAAAATCCATCTATTTGTTTATTTGCTAATAGTTTATCATACACAAAGAAAGTGTCATCACCAGTTATATATACTTTTCCTTGAGATACCAATATTTCAGAACGGCTGACAAGGCAAGTTGTTCCGATTGATAGTGTTTATAGACGGAGATTTCATACAAACGAAGAGAGAAGACTATAAAACAAAGTACAATCTGCGAGACAGCTCTACGTCACATCCGGTACGGATTGTAATCAGTGCGTGTGTCTCTAGGGTGATGAGATGTTGAAATGGCTTCCGTCTGCCGTGTTCGTAAGTGATCTCAACCTTATATGTCTGTATTTCCCAGCAGACTTTGATTTTCATCGATTTTATCACAATACATGTTTTTGTATTGGTTTACGTCCAGCGTTCTACCCACTACACCGAAAATAGGGAACGTTTTAGTAACACCAGAAACATTTTCACAACACTTGCAATACAGTACTTGCATAAACATGCAAACAGTAAAATTACAAAGAATATCTGTTAAATGCACAGCCGAGTAACTGCCAGCGTTGTAAGACCACCGAAGGTATGGTACCTTTTACCATTTTTATCAATATTAAAATTATATTCATCAATATATGTTGCTTTAACGCTAAACATGGCGTCTTTGTGAAAGTTGGAATTACTAAAATAAGAATGTACTGGACTTTCACCACTGATGCATCATCATAAACATGTATTTTGATTCATCAACACACGCCGATGCATTAGAGCGTCTAACAGCGCAACGCGTAAGGAAAACACATACAACGATATCAATCGAAACTTGGTATCGAGATCTGCGCCTCAAAGAACAAGACCAGAGTGAGTCTGGTACCGAGCAAAGTAACCATAAGAACAAGCTTGGTACAAAAAGAATGGATGGGTTTGACCTTTTATCCAGATCAGTACATATGAGTCCAAGACCAATGTCGCCCGGTGTCGAGATCAACACTGAAGGTGTTAGGTATCTGTGACCTTCTGTGTTATGATGCCTCAGTTCCATCACAATATCTTCAACGGGTAAACACATATGACCTGGACACACAATAACGGTTGAACTGTATATTGTTCTATCTGTCCTTTCACCTCTAACCGTTCCAATATAGACAATTTGCATTAAGAATAGCTTTTACGTTCCTGAGGAAATATATATCGTAAATATACATGCAGTTCTTAAATAGCCTTGTGGATTACCTTCAATCAGTCGATCTGGAAGAATTACATAAGTTAAGGAGAAATCTAAACTTAGATTGACGACCTAAAATCGGGACCTGATCACTTGATCCAATCCGTGTTCATTCTCATCATCTCCTACTTGTTGCAGAATAGGTCAACTATTTGAAATTTTCAAAGAAGATCGAGGATACCGCTGGTAACGGTTTAAGTGGATGGTATTATTGTGTGGATAACATTCCTTTAAGCTGGATTATCATCAGGTAAATACTGCGACAAAGTATTCTCATTAACCGGTAATATCCAAAACAAAGTATCCTCATTAACCGGTAATATCCAAAACAAAGTATCCTCATTAACCGGTAATATCCCCAAAAAAGTATCCTCATTAACCGGTAATATCCAAAACAAAGTATCCTCATTAACCGGTAATATCCAACAAAAAGTATCCTCATTAACCGGTAATATCCAAAAAAAAGTATCCTCATTAACCGGTAATATCCAAAACAATTACTCCCTGCCTATGGTACGAAATACTGTAAAGCACTTATATTTCGCGAGGGTCTTTTTTTCGATATATATTTCGTTTTTAGTTTTTAACTATCGAAAACCTTCCTGACATGAGAAAATCATAATGAAATCAAAGTTTAGTGAGCGTTGCAGCGCAAAATCAAAACACGATGACATCAGTCATGTTACATCCGGTGAAACAATGTCCCCGTGATGTAACAAATGGTTCAATAATTTAACCCAGTATTCCTACCCAACAGTTAATATTTCCCAATATCATTTTACCTTCGAGTCACATCATCTGCTCAAGGCACGTTTTTAAACAGCTGTAGGAAATTCTGATTTGTTTTCATGTGATACCGATGTTAGATCCTTTACGATGATTAACCAGAATGACATATTGATTATGTTTTGTGTGTCAACGAAAAAACGAGTATAACGTCAATAATTGTAGTACAAGCTATATATGATATAACCATGGTTAACACCAGTATTCACTGTTGATAGAATATATGCGTGTACATGTATTTATGTGTAACCTGTTTTATCCTATAGCAAATAATAAAAAATAAATTAAACAAAGTCACTGTACATAACAACGCACTACAGCACAAGACCAAAACTCCAAAAACTCCGTAATCGTCAATATTGACGGAGGAAGGTTTACAGCTGAAGATGAAGAACACTGTCTAATACATAAACAATGTTTTATTTGAAAATTAGAGATGGATTCTGAACAAGCTCTGGTAATAAAATCACTTCCGCATTGATTGTTTCGGTGGAATCCTGTTCCCAATGGACGATCGCTGTTCAACAGTGAATACGTCTTCATAGTTAACAAGTACATAACACACATCATGTGCTGCAGTCATTATCCGAAATACACCTCTATGAGGTACAAATTGTTTCGTCCAATTATTGCTGGAAGAACAAATTAAATTGACATTCTCCAGCGGAAGCCAAAAACCCAATCCTGCCCTGCCGTATCATAACAAATCCAAACGTTGACTCCCGAGTCACTCTGTCCGCCCATTCAGAGTTGCCAAACTCCGCCAACACGGATCGATTGCATATCGGCTCATTAAAACACATATAATGTTGTAGCTTGATATCCAGATGTCGCCCAACTCGGAAACTGTTGCTATTACAAAGCTGATTTACACCCGTGACAAATACACGAGAGGACACCAAGATGTCACTTATCCGCGTCTCTTATGTATGAGATTAATTCGTAAATGGTCAATCACACGCCTATCGGGACGCACAAATATGGCAGACCTTAAATCATCATCACACTGCTGCGTCTGGTCGCTTGACAAATCTCGGAAATTACTCCGCTCTTATATGAATGTATAAAGATACTCTCAATATATTCATATCAAATATCACATATTAAATATACTTCATCAACCCATTCAGGACAGATATATCAGGTCATATACAAATCTTCGCTGTTGGTAGTTTATCATCATGTATTATAAGGATACGTCTTCAAACCAGTTAATGTATACAAACCCGATCAAGCTGACAAATACAGCTACTGATTTTAAGTAAGTGGAAAAGCCAGTGACTGACCAAGAGCTAGCGGACACGCTAACCACTGAACCAGAGTGAATGGACAGGCTAACCAACGACACAGAGTGAGTGGACACGCTAACAACTGACCCAAAGTGAGTGGACACGCTAACAACTGACCCAAAGTGAGTGGACACGCTAATCACTGACCCCGAGTGAGTGGATACGCTAACTAATGAACCCGAGTGAGTTGACACGCTAACCAACGACACAGAGTGAGTGGACACGCTAACCAACGACACAGAGTGAACGAACACGTTAATCACTGACCCAGAGTGAGCGGACACGCTAATCACTGACCCAGAGTAAGTGGACACACCAACATTGACCCAGAGTAAGTGGACACACTAACATTGACCCAGAGTGAGTGGACACACTAACCATTGACCCAGAGTGAGTGGACACGCTAACCATTGACCCAGAGTGAGTGGACACGCTAACCATTGACCCAGAGTGAGTGGACACGCTAATCACTGACCCTGAGTAAGTGGACACACTAACATTGACCCAGAGTGAGTGGACACGCTAACCATTGACCCAGAGTGAGTGGACACGCTAACCATTGACCCAGAGTGACTGGAAACGCTTACAAATGACCAAAAATGAGTTGCCGATTTATCACAGTCACTAGCAAACCATTACCATGACAACCACCACTGGCGTGCAGTTAACCACTGTTCTCCTCTGATACAACCACCAGACCGAGGGACGCATACCAAGCTATATCACGACAGTTAGTTGGCGAAGCAGGGTGTAGTTAAAATCCAAAATGGTTTCAGCTAAAACTAAAATCGTGTAAGGAATTATACTGTATTCCCTGCAAGGTAATTAAATATTAAGACAGCACGATAAGGTTGTACTCAGGCGCCTGTATTCTTACATGATTTTATAAATCAAATGTCTCCGACTTCCTTCATTTTAACGCAAATTTATTCGTTATTTTGTCTGCTGAGATCAAGACAATACCTCCAGAGAAGTGTCGAACATGTTACTAGTACCCATCGGTATGCAGAAAAGGTTACACACCAATTTTAAATACTGCAACTGAAGGTCTAGATCACTTGAACTAAATAAGATTTAGTTTCGTACTTTACATTTGTACTATATAAGTACACCAGAGGGAATTAATCGCAGGACCACCAAACGCTGCTCTAAAGTGATTTCAAAGATAATCAGAAAAGTCCTTTCGTTGGAAAAAAATACATTGGGTTATGTGAACTTCCTTGTCTCGTTCCGAGCAATCGTGTCAGCATGTCCCCCAGGAGTGCGTTCTGAGCACGACATGGTAGATCGGGCATGACCTCGATATGACCTTGGCGTTTTTGAAGTGATTTGACGCCGCATTATTGATGTTCTGGACATTAGGAGTAAATCTTACAGAACAATATTTTTCTTTATGTTAATGTCTGAAAGATTTTTCACATATATATCAAGACCAAATATGTAAGTCTGTGTGCTGAAGTCTGATTATCATGTTTTTATTTCCTCCCATCTACTATAACACATGGCCTACGTCAGTGCTACGGATTTGCTTTCTGTGTGAATTTTCGGAGAAGCATGCTATTTCCTGGACATCTCGGATCGATGGCGACTTCACAATGCAGTAGGTTTTACATATACATGCGATATACTTCCATTGCACCTGGTATTTGTTTCCGGTTTCTCTTCAGACTTCATGGTCACTTTTGTTTCTGTTTTTTGGTGTCTTCTCTGTATATTCAACCTTTTTCGTATTGCTTATGTGTTTTGACGTTTTGGAATTTATGCATTTCATAACAGGATCTGGTTGAATTGTGAAATCGTGGAAACACACTCTGATTGTCAAGTGTGTTGCAGCCTAAGAGAAAACAATACATTAAGCAAATATGAAATATACTTCAAGCTGGCAGTAGTTTTATTGTAGTTTCATCAGTATTTTCTAAGTTTCCGATTCTGTAATGGGATCGACATCACCTCACTGTTTCGGTTAGGCTGTGTTTAATGTGAAGAATATGATAGGACATTGGCATGCTTTCCGTGGTTCCCAGCCCTTCTGTGAACACGCGGAATACTTTATCAGATGTGTAATGGTACAGCCGATACAACACGGCTTTCATCCTTGACGGTTAGAATATGTGATTTTTAACTTCCCAACACCGTTATCTGTCACTGTCTAAAATACCATGTTTAGTTTTTTTTCTTTTTCAATAATGAATTTAACAAATTGTGTGAACAATACGAGACAATCTTTTAACCAAAACACGGAAACGGCACTCAAACGGTTGTATTGGTATCGGGGCTTTTAGCAATAATTCCGATGTACATACAAAAAACGGCGATAGAGATGTATATACATCTGTTTCAGTCGTCAGGTTTTCCTGTTTCATTGTGGCGCTGTCATTTGTCGGCTTTTTGAGAGAATATCTCGACTCCAAAATACAAACAAAATTAATAGTTCTACAAACCAATCCTCTTAGTCCGTTCAGACTCTTACACTGTTCATACTATGGGTTGGAAGGAAACAGCAGCACTGTAGACCTGGATGCTATACATACAATCCTTGGCGTTCCCGCTCCTACCTCGTATTCTCTATGTCAGCTTATTGAAATAAAGGAAAGAACAGTGCTCTCATTGGACATCACAAATCCTTCAGGATTCCTCTCTTTTTCGGATGTTTTTTTAATGGAACCTGTATGGTTAATGGTCCAAATATGAAACCAAGAGCACTTTTGATGGTGTATAAAATACTATTGATCGTTCCAGTAACGATGAAGTTCATAAAACAGAGTTAAATACACTTTGCATATTCTAAAATATCTCTGGTATCTGAAATTGATTAACTGTGGGGAGTTGTTGTTACACAATGCTCTAAAGCAAATAGAAGCGGTTTCCTAATTGGACAACAATGAGTCTTAAGTTAATTAGGAGAAACGTAAGTGACATGCTGATTGGACAATTTTGAAGCACAATTATCTTTATGACAAACAAACAAATATTTTTAATGGAGAGCTTTCCTTGGGGAGCGATTTCTGAAACATTTGCTATTCGTATTATAGCTGTCGTTTTACTTCTAAAAGTACACATGATTGTCTTTCGCAACAAACGTGCATTGTAGTTCATTAGCATAGCAATAATATCATTTAAAGACAAGAAGTGCCGTTTCTTTAAAAGTGATTTTTTTGTGAGAAGAAGTGTTATCGCATAGTGAAATATTTCATTTACATTTTATTTATGTAAGTATATATATCATGCTATATTATTCGAATAGTTACAGGTATTACTATGTTTTGCCTTTTTCACCCGCTGTGAAAGTGGCCAGAAGTTGTTGATCAAAACGTTTTCCCTAGTGAGTTTTGCGTTTGAATTGAATGTGATTGTAGCTTTTTGTGTAAAGACAAACATTAACTTGACTTCGATCGTTTTTGACTGTTAGGTAGCCACGATGGCGCGGTTTGCAGAGAAAAACCCTGTCAAGTCGATGTTATGTAATCATTTAAATACAGCAACATCAATAGTGTTGAGTTTTGCAGATACTATATCAAAGTCATCGTGCTTTCCACTGGCGCAATGAATATACATTTAACCCTGAGCAACTACATTAACATTTACGTTAGCATCGTAGCTGAAAAACATATGTTTATCTTGTATGGTATAGTTTGGCAGTACTGTACATTTACTTTAGAATATAACACTTATATAAGCAGTGACCGACGTGAAGAAATAAGTTTACACTTGCCTTTTCGCGATCCAAATATAGGTTTGGATTTGCTAGGGTGTCATTTATTAAGCTACCATTAGAGTGCGTCAAAGCGATCGCAGAAAAATCATGTACTCAGTGGAGGCAAAACGTGTGAACATGTCTGCAGTATAAGTGGACTTTCTCGGTAAACAACCTTTCTTGGCGACGAGATTTATATTTCCCACTGGAGTCAACAGTCACACTAAAGCTTCTGATCCGTCTGAGGAAAAAATCACAATTGGAAAACTCAATAGACGGCGAAATCCTTAACACATGTAAGTGATGGTCTGGGAACGGAAGTGCAACAGTGACTCGGTACTAGGGGGCGCTGTGATCGATCAAAACTGACTGATACAGTGCGTCACACGTCATGTGTGCAAACCTAACAAGGTTTGTTGTCCGACTGTTTCAAGTCTGTCTCATCTATTCTTTCTCCGGATTTTAACACATAGCCATGTCTATACCTCAATCTATTTTCACAACTGTTTTCTGACAGGAAACTAAGTGTCCCTTATTCTGTTGTGCTATTAAATTTCACGATTAGATTAGTGGGAACTTGCTAAAAATCATTCTGTGGCACGGACAGCTGTGGTGTCGGCTTTAACTTTGAAAAATTCTCTTGAGAATGAAACGTACAATTTTGAAAAATTGGATAGAAAGTGTTTCATTAAAACTAAGGATACCACTGCTTCAGCCATAACCGGAAAGAGGAGTTCCACTCCGAGCTGTATATTTTTTAACTGTGATTATATCCTCCCTTAGAAATAGAATACTGAGAAGCCAAAATAACATTTTCCGTCTTAGAGTTACATATTTTGTTACATATCTTTCAGATCCATCTTAACTTCAACCTTGCAGTCCAAAACAATGGGCTCTCTTTCACATTTGTTGGTAAAATATTTTTCAAATATTCAAATTCCAAATGACAAGAATTATTAAAACGCATCGCAACATTTGATTAACATTTTCATATGGAATACTGTATAATGTACATGTATATGAAATAATGTATACCAGGAAATATATGCTGCAATGAGGGCGAACATTTCATTAGCACGAACTTTAGTAAACCAAACAATAAACATTACAATAAAGTGTGAAGGGCGAAATATACACTGGGTGAATACGGAATTTACTGGTGTAAGGCGAATATTTGACTGGGCGAGAGTTTCCTTCGAAAAATATTTATTAAATATATTTCCTTTGCAAGAGTTGTACAGAAAAGATATTATTTATATAGTTAATATAACGAAGAATTATGTAATGCAATGTATGACGATGGATTAAGTTCATTATGAACGTGACGTGTGTGATCGGAATGTCTGTCAACATGTTTATAAGATAACGGATCAGGATACATATTAGTGATCAAAGTCAGCTACCGATACATGCACGCTGCATGGGACTGAATTGCATGGAAAGATAAACTTTCATTCGATTCGCTAAGTTTACCTGTTGTTTTGCAAATTGCTTTGGATCTGAAAAAGCCTCTTTACCGTCTGAAATCGATTTACGTAATCAATACGTACTAAAATGACAACAGAAATGAGGATATTTGTTTTGTCATTATTGGATTGTAAACTGTTGTTATTTGACTTTGGTAATAACCTTGAGTGGAGTCTCGGAATGCTTGATCTCAGATTCACGTGTAGAGAAAAGATCACTAGAACTGGTTGACATGTTGCTGTATACTCATTCTTCACAGATACTTATTCTCGCGGTAATCAAGTCTTAACACGGCAGCTGAATAGGCTTCAAGATATCAAACATAAGTTTCCTTAAATAACTAAACGTGAATTTTCCGGGATTTGACGTCAGGGGAGAGGTCTATCTTGTTGTTACACATAGTGTGTCTAGAAGAGTTAAACAAATGTATAACAAATGTATTTGGAAGAACACTTACAATGTATATAGGCCTAGTGTGTATGTAGTTTCCACAAAGGACACGTCCAGTGCATTTCCATGGTGACAGGAAGCCACACACGAGGAGGAGACGGCGAAGGAGGATCCCTCAGGAGCTTTTAGACATAAGAATTGGTCTAAAGAGAATGGCATTGGTTGACAAGGGGCGAGATGTTCCAGACAAATGTCACGATAAAATCCGGGAACGGTAATAAAACAAGTGTGATAGTCAACTATATAATCGGTTTGTCTACGACACACAAAAGTACACATCACATAGGGAAAAAGCCTGACAAATTCTATTTTTTATGTTGTTGTTATTCCTTGACTTGAAATAGGCGGGGGAACGCGTACTGTGCAACTGACATTAAAACATTGATTTGTCTTGCTGGTCGGGCTACCGAAATAACAAATCCATGTACAAATGCTGCAAAGTGCAGGTCGCGATCATGGCGTCTCCCGTTACATCCACCACCACAAAGACGACTCCGTCTGCAGGTCAATTGTTGTATAGTGCATATTCTGTATAAGGAAAACGAGTGTAGAGTGAGTTTTTTTTCCCCGCGATACATGATTTTCGTGGAAAGTAGTCCAGGTCGACAAACATGTAGGTTTGCCATATTAGGTTCGTTGCGAAAAGAAGACCGGCTTGGCATGGAAGGTTTCATTTGTATCAACATGGCAAATTAGGTTTGCCACGAAATGTAACCCTGCTCGAATTAGCGGGTTAGGTTTGCCTTTACCTGTAGACCTACTGGAAATAGGAGATAAGCTTTGTCGTTAAATGTAAATTGGATCTAGATTGCAGGTCAAACACTTCGTAAAAAGGTAGGCCTGGTCCAGGTCGACATAACAGGTTTTGGTTGAATGGCATGACAAGCACATGTTACTCCATCAACATCATGCCCTGTTTGGCTCAGAATATCGCTGGAACTAAAATTGTAATTTAGATGGAGTGGAATTGCTGACAATTTTGTGAAGGATAACTTTGCTGTCGTTGTACACATTACACGGAGACATTTTTTGTCCACATTACAGTCTTAAACACACACACGAACACAAGGATGTAGTGGTGAAAAATCTATATAAACACATTGAAGTATTTTTAAGTTGACAAATTTTGTGAATTACAAAAGTTGAAAATAACTCGTTATATAGATAGCATATACAATGAAGCAACACTGCCAACGTGAACATGTATACATTGCAAAATATATGATAACAACAGAAATTTAATTTTACAGTTTTCATAAAAAATATTATATTTTTATATCAACATCATATAGCATATTAAAAAAGAAGGGTCAGAATAAAACAAAACGCTAAGTTGATGCATGAGAGCTTCATGGATTATTTAAGTTGATCACTAGGAACGAATTGGTGGCACGGTAGTCACGTGGTAGGATTTCGGGCTCGTGACCGAAGGGTTGCGGGTTCGAGTGACGGCACGGCACTGTGTTGTGTCTTTGAGCAGATTCCAGTCTACTCAGCTTGGATGGGAAGTGCTATAATTGTTGAATGCTAGCTGTGAGCGCGGAAATGGCAGCATCAGCTGTATGCTCCCCAGGGAGTTGAATAAGATATTAACTGGTAGCAAAGGCCCTTTAACCACGAATACTAATTTGTGAACCGCTTTGATCCGATCTACGATCTAGGTTGTGATAAAACGGTACATAAGAACCTCGACTTATTATTATATTATTATTAGGAGTTAGGTGGATTATTTAAGTTGATGCATAGGAATCAAATGATCCTTAAATTTGATGGCTGGAGCTGTACCAATTATTTATGAGAGGCTTTACGGGAGTTAAATAACTTATAAGTTTAATGCACACTTGATGCACGGGAGTTTTCTTGAACAGGAGCTAATTTATTAAGTTTATTTAGTTGGATGCACGGAGATTATTTTAGTTAATACATGGAAACATTTTGGATTATTTAAATTAATGCATGGAAGCATTTTGTATTATTTAAGTAAATGCGTGGAAGCATTTTGTATTTTGTATTAATTAAGTTAATGCATGGAAGCATTTTGTATTATTTTAGTTAATGCGTGGAACCATTTTGTATTATTTAAGTAAATGCATGGAAGTATTTTGTATTAGTAAAGTAAATGCGTGGAAGCATTGTGTATTGTTTAAGTAAATGCGTGGAAGCAATTTGTTTTATTTAAGTAAATGGGTGAAAGGATTTTGTATTATTTTAGTTAATGCATGGAAGGATTTTGTATTATTTACGTTAACTCATTAATTAACCCCTGAAGTTTCATAATGAACTATTCCAATCTTTGTATTGGAAGGGTTCAAATGTGTCTTCAGGGGTGAATGAGTTTATGCATGGAACCATTCCGGATTATTAAAGTTAATGCATGGAACCATTTTGGATTATTTATGTTAATGCTTGGAAGCATTTTGGATTATTTAAGTTAATGCGTTGAAGCATTTTGGATTATTTAAGTTAATGCGTGGAAGCATTTTGTATTATTTTCGTTGATACACCAGAGCTATGTGGAGTATTAAAGAATAAAGGTGATCAAATGGAGGATTGTGTGTTGATTACTTTAGTTGATGCACGGATTTATATGTATTATTTTAGTTGATTTACCGGAGCTTTGTTGATTACTTTAGTTGATGCACGGATTTATATGTATTATTTTAGTTGATTTACCGGAGCTTTGTTGATTACTTTAGTTGATGCACGGAATTATATGTATTATTTTAGTTGATTTACCAGAGCTTTGTTGATTACTTTAGTTGATGCACGGATTTATATGTATTATTTTAGTTGATGCACGGAATTATATGTATTATTTTGGTTGATTTACCGGGGCTTTGTTGATTACATATGTCCTTTAGTTGATGCACGGAATTATATGTTTTATTTTAGTTGATTTCCCAGAGCTTTGTTGATTACGTTAGTTGATGCACGGAATTATATGTTTTATTTTAGTTGATTTACCTGAGCTTTGTTGATTACGTTAGTTGATGCACGGAAGTATATGTATTATTTTGGTTGATTTACCGGGGCTTTGTTGATTACATATGTACTTTAGTTGATGCATGGATTTATATGTATTATTTTAGTTGATTTACCGGAGCTTTGTTGATTACATATGTACTTTAGTTGATGCACGGATTTATATGTATTATTTTAGTTGATTTACCGGAGCTTTGTTGATTATTTTAGGTGATGCACGGATTTATATGTATTATTTAAGTTGATTTACCGGAGCTTTGTTGATTAAATATGTACTTTAGTTGATGCACGGATTTATATGTATTGTTTTAGTTGATTTACCGGAGCTTTGTTGATTATTTTAGTTGATGCACGGATTTATATATATTATTTTAGTTGATTTACCGGAGCTTTGTTGATTACTTTAGTTGATGTATAGGAGCTATAATGAGTATTCAAGGATTATCGGAATATTGCTGGGATCGCTAAGACAGACAGATATCACCAGCATCCCTACGCCGTTCAAATTGGCGACTAGTGTAATAATCGAGAACGGCATGCCAACCAATTATTGATTTCCCATTATGACCAATTTTCTTTCCTTTTTTTCTGGGACTATTTTTTAATTGCATTCGGGGCAGTAAAGCTACGAATTGGCGTCTGTGAGGGAAGACGAGTGATTTAAATGTCACAATGACTGGTGGATGTTTATTTCATTGGGGCTCAAAGTTGATAAATAATTGAGTTTTGATGTAACATACTTGATAAGTGTAGGTACTTGTTGAGTAATAGCCTTTGCTATGCGATTGCGACTTTCTCTAGCAAATGCTTGGCTATGTGGATTTATCCTACCAAGCTGTAATTCTGAAAAAGATTTAGCAAGCAAGTTCAGTGATTACTTTCTGAATAAAATCAGCTCAATCAGGAAAATATTACCGAAGTGAACACCTCTGCTGACATTGACATCTCTGTCATGACTGCTGACATTGCATTTGATGGGGAACCATTGACAAAGCTCTCACCAACAACCCAGGACGAGTTGCGCAACATTATCATGACCTCGCAATCCAAGTCCTGTGAGCTTGATCCACTGCCTACAGACCTATTAAAGCAATGTATTGAAGCACTGCTTCCTTTGATTACCGCAATCATGAATAAATCATTGGTTGAGTCAAAGGTTCCATTATGTTTCAAGAAGGCACATGTCAGACCATTGTTAAAAAAGCCTGGAATGGACAAGGAGGAGTTGAAAAACTACCGCCCAGTTTCAAATCTGCCTTTTCTGTCTAAGATCTTGGAGAAGGTTGTGTCCCGGCGTTTAGAGGTTCATCTCCATGCAAACAGTCTCCATGACAACATGCAATCGGCCTACCGCATGGGACACTCTACTGAGACGGCCCTCCTACGTGTACATAGTGATATAGCTTCTGCATTGGATAACAAGTGCAGAGCGGTGCTTGTCATGCTGGACTTGTCAGCTGCATTTGACGTCATCGACCATGGCATACTTTATAAACGTCTGGAATACTCTTATGGAGTGACTGATACCGCACTATGCTGGATACAGTCATACCTGAGTGAACGACGACAGTGTGTTGCCATCGGATCTGCCACCTCACATGACAAAGTACTAGATTTCGGGGTTCCTCAAGGGTCGGTGTTAGGACCACGAAAATATTGTATGTACTCCAAACCGATTGGAGAGATTTGTCGTCGCCATAGCCTTCGCTATCATTGCTATGCTGATGACACACAAATTTACATGGTCATAAAACCACAGGACAGTTGGAATACAGTCTCAGAAGGTCTGGGAGCTTGTCTGATAGATATCAGTATCTGGATGAACGCTAACATGCTTAAACTTAATCAGGAAAAGACGGAACTAATCGTCTTTTCCCCAAAGTGTCAGCAAACAATGGCTCTCCAGCTCAAGGTTGGTGCCAGAACTATTGAGACTGTTCCAGCTGTTAAAAACCTAGGGGTATACTTTGACAGTTCTCTGAACATGGAGAAACAAGTGAACGCGATTGCCAAATCCTGTTACTACCAGATCAGGAACATCGGCTGTATTCGGCAGTTTCTAACTGCAGATGCATGCAAGTCTTTGGTGCATTCACCTGTTACCTCTCGGTTGGATTATGGTAACGCCCTGCTCTGTGGTATATCTGACAAACTAACTAGTCGTCTGCAGAGGGTTCAGAACACTGCAGCACGGCTAGTTACTCGTACTCGAAAGAGAGAGCACATCACACCTGCGCTTTATTCGTTGCACTGGTTACCTGTACGATACAGGTCGCAGTACAAAATTCTGGTATACACATACAAGGCACTGAATGGAACAGCTCCTCAGTACCTACAGGAACTTGTTACCCTGTATCAGCCGTCAAGATCACTGCGGTCGGAGTCAGAATCTTTGTTGTGTGTCCCAAAATCTCGTACTGTGACCTACGGAAACAGATGCTTTGGGAGGGTTTCGGCTACGTTGTGGAATAGCTTACCATCTGCTATTAGGAAGTCGAATACCCTGGCCAAGTTCAAGAGGGACATAAAAACTCACCTCTTCACGTCTGCATTTTAGAATCTTTGCAAAGACGTCATGTAAATACCACCCTTTTATTTGTTCAATTATGTGCACATTGCTTGTTAAATGTATGAAAGTGATTGCAAGCCTTTGTTGTTTGTTTTCACAATTATAACCATTACTATTATCCATATGTTGTAAAGCGCCTTAGAGTAATTTTACAAATTATATAGGGCGCTATATAAATGCTGTATATTATTATTATTATTATTATTATTTATTTAAACCATACCTAACCATATCCAGGAGTTTATGAGTTGCAATGATAACAGTTTTGTATTGATCAATTTGTCATTAGCAATTTTCGGAGACATCCTCTGCTAGGGTTTCACAATCGTCACCCTTTAAATAGTTAGCCATAACAATTTATGGAATTATAGGATTTTATATCAAACGCCTGCGGAATATATTTTGAAACATCGTTTGTTTGATGTTGTCATGAAAATATTACCTTTGCAAAAGCCCAATCATCCCCATCCTCAAGTATTTTATATTACATTCCTAGCCGAAACCTGAACCCTCAAAGGGAAGACATTTGTCGGACAAGATTCATATAAAGGAATCTGAAGCGATTAATAAAACAATACACAGGAATTAATTTACATCTTCAAAGCTAATTTCAAAGTTCTGATTTTGCGATATTCATCTTGACATTTTAATTAAACGGATATTAATTCAAACTGATTTGCAAATTCATTTAACTCCAATAGAGACTGACAGATCGACGTTGACGTAATTGTTAATCATGAATTGACGGAAACCTCGTGTTATTAATTTCATCCGAAGAACAATGAAGTGACACCTGCTCGGTTTCAATGATACAGACGACTTACTACTGAAAACCATACTTTGTGTGCGTCAACTTTAGTCTGAACTATATATTTTGTATAGTAGATGTTGTTATCATTCTGGGATATTCCGTCTTTTCGTATTGCAGAGTATCTGCTTTTGATACCAGGTACCGATTGTTACGTCATTTGTTTGTGAGAGTAACGTCATCATTTTTTGAGAAAACGACGAAATTTTCTCACCCAAACTAATGACGTAACAATCAATACCTGCTCACAGAGCAGATAACTCTGCAATACGAAAAGACGGAATAGCGGATGTTGTTATCATTCCGGAATATATTCCACTTTTGCCCTGATTTTGTCGATGTTTAGTTCGAATCATGGCTTTGTTGACATTTTGGTATTCTTTTGTTAAAAGTACATAGAGCTGAGATATCACTCGTTAAGGGTTCAATGTCCTCACAGAGTTTTAATACAGCACCAGTGTCCAAATGTACAGTGTATGTGGTTGGATGATACGAATCACATGTGGCTGATGAACGCAAACACTACCATAATTACCCCCCCCCCCCCCCCCCCCCAACAAAAAAGAATTACTCATGATGAGATGTACATGTGAAAAGGAGAATTGTGAAACTAACTTAAATTTAATTTATCTATTTTCTCATCCTTCGAGTCCAATCAAATCAGCTAGGTTAGTAATCCTACGTAGCATACAGGGAATAAGCAGTGCTTCAAACGCATAAATTGTACTTTAAAAGAAATTGGAAAAGTACGAGAACCCGGTATGATATTTCATTCATGGCTAAATCTATAGCTCAGGAGTAGGATTGTGAATAATTGGTTTGCACGTTTTATCTGCTAAAGAAATGGATAGGAGACTCGACTCTGTCATAAAGATGTGCTATGCCATCTCCGAAACTAATTACAAATCCGAGCTGGTCTAATGAAAACAATGATCGAACGCACCATTCCTTGATGCGGCGCGTTCGTTAGCAGCATTTCAGCATTTAGAGTAGCCATACATCATGAGAGGGTATCAAAATTAACGTTTGAAATCGTTTCATGTTCTCGCAATCAACGTCTTTCTTATGTGAAGTGCATAGTGGTGTTTGTTTCTATAGATTTTCCTGTGGTGTAAGCAACAAACCGACCTGTACGCTGTAGGGAATGCGTTTCACACAGGTCCAATAATCATTGATTTATATTGTCTCACCACCGATTCCTTTTACGGTATATCACGGTCATCGATTCGTTCAAATTTATTCCGGTCATTCGATTTGTCGATCACAGTTTTACAATAATGTAAGTTCTCGTTTCAACGTTCATTCTCTTTCAGTCATACCTTGCTGTGTGTTTGTATCTTTACAGTGCTGTGCTTCATACTTTTGGTATAAGTTTACTGTTTGTTTCTGGAGCCGCAGTGGCTGGGTGGTTAGGGAGTATAACGTCTACGATTACTAGCCCTCCACCACTGGGTTGCGGATTTAAGGCCTGCGTGGGACAGTCGCCAGGTACTGGCAATAGGTGGTTTCCCTCCATCATTAAAACCTGGTACAATACACGTCCTTAAATGACCATCGATGTAAAGAAAACTTTAAACACAATAAACCAGAATATACCGCATAATGTTTACGCTTGAGAGGTAATCAATGCTAGTAATTACTTATTTTAGGATAGCTAGTGCATGTTGACTACACAATAGTTTGTTCCAGTACTTTAGTAAGATATTATTGGAATATTGCAACTGTTCGACTGCAACAAGAACAAAATATATTCTAGTTATATTCAAACACAATCAAGTAATTCATTTTGTCCCCTTAACGATTCCTCGGGCAAAAATCGTTTGATGCATAATAAAACATTAAAACACACGTGATTTACTCCTTTTGCTCTGTTACGTGGAAGTTGACAAACTACAATTGTAGTTTTTGTAATTGAAACAGAAATTAAAATGTAAGCGATTGATGTTCTCTTGCATCAGAGTACAGAGCTGCGGATTTCTACGGAAGGTACACATCGTTACCGACTTGTGCGGCATCACTGAAACTACCATCATGCCAAGATCTTCAGTAATCTTGTTCGTGGATCTACACAATCCGATTGTGTATGGCGGTGATTAAAATCACTAACATTTCTCTTAAGGATGTACACCTCTGAGAAGTCAAAAAATTCCTGTATTAAACTTTTTTTCTTATTTGGATTTTTGGAAAAAGGAGTAAATGGCATAGTAGAAAATGCAAAAAAAACATATGTCCGTGTGCTCGTTTTTGTGCTATGATCGGTCAAAGATACCAATTTATCACAACATGTGATTTTAGGTGATTTTTTGGGTTTTGAGCATTTGCAGAACAAATTCATACAATTTCTTCCAAGTGTGTTATCAGATATGTATAAATGTTTGTAGAATTGTTGAAAATATTATTTTCTTTTAAAACATGGAAGTAAAATTTCTTAATTTTATTGTTTTAACTCAAAAAGACGATTTTAGTTACCCCTACCCCCTATTTTTTAATGAAAAAATACTCATTTTTTACCATTTTTTTACAGATTAAACGCTTGATATAAAAAGTTCTGGTATTTAACTTCTTTTAATATTTAATGATTTAAATGAAAACGTGTTTCTCTTTCAAAAACATCTACAAAAATGGGGGGTCAGTGTGCTACTTTTTTTGTCCCATTATCATTTGTGTTATTTTTTACTATTTTCGGGGTCAAAAATTAAAAGTGTTTCAGTTACACTAAATACGTAAAAAAAATATCAATAATGTATAATTTTCCAGTTTGTTGCATATTATTTTTATCATATTGAACATCATAAAGTTGTACAGCAAAAAATGAACCTGCTACAATTAAAAATGGCGACACAATGACAATTTAAGTGATCAATCTAGAGCCAAAAAAGGTGAAATTTTGGCCCTTTTTGTAGCACAAGAAATACACATTAATATACATTTTCAAAATGGCCGCCGAATTGATAATTTTTTTAAATTCTTGTAAAAAAAGTTCTATAAACAACAGGCATCTAGTTTCTTGACATATTTTTCAGATGCGTGTTTGCTAATAATCTTGATCATAAGTTGTTAAGCTTTACAAAAACCCATTGCACCAGATCAAAACGAGGCTTAAACGTGATTGAAACCTCAGAAGAGTACATCCTTAACTACACACACGTCTCTTTTTCTCCTTCACAGAACAGCACAAGTGAATGGCTGTGCCGCACGCCCACACAAGCCAAATCTTGATCAATGAAAAAGCGATTTATAAGGTGTTTCTTGGCGGACATTGTATAAGCCTGTGAGCAATCATACTGCTTTGTTGAAAACAGAATGAGGTTGACAACAATGCTTCAGAGACTGCTGAAATGTGGGGATTCGGTAAAAAATCAATGCAAGATCAAAATCCTATTGTTCTGTGTGACGGTGTTGGGAAAAATAATGACACTTATGACTTCGTCTTAATTGAGTGCGCGCTTGACGGACAACCTTGTAGGTCGAGGTGGGAATCATGTTGTTTACTTCTGTGTAGCTCTATTATTTTTCTACTATAGGTAGCAGAATGTTAGACTGCCGTGGTGTGAATTTCCGCCATTTCGTTTATACGATTTGATTAAGCATCGAAAGTAGAAACATGATCTAAATGAGGAAACAAATGATTTAAATAATTCGGCACCATTGATAATTTAAAATCAGTAATCAGTCTGCCGTTGTAAAAATCAACTACACTTTTAAAGATCCACTGTAAATCAGAAACACTGTACTTATTCCCTTGTTATGCGCCGATGTTTAGATAAAATTATTCTCAAATGACATTTTCGTTAGAGCGCGAATTTTTTTCCTATGATGAGGTATGAAGACACAAAGCTTCCGCTTACATCACAGTATATGCCTATGCTATGATGATAGGACAGATATAAGTAACACAGGTTAAATTTTTCATGTTCGTTTTTGGCAATAATTTTCGCATTTGATGTATCTTTTTCTAAAGAAACTTATACCTGTCAACATACCCGGAAGTCGTACAGAACTTAATTGATACACATAACCTATATGTCCGAATACAAAGCTTCCGATAACATCAAACAACTGCAAATACATCAGTATCGCTGGAAACATTGTATTACAACAAGCACAAGAACATTGATATTTGACTATTGTTAGAAGTACTGTACGCAGTCCAAATGGTTAGCGTCAAGGGTTTGTTTTGATAATGGGTGTTGCTTGTGTTAGAAGTACTGTCTGTAGCCCAAATGGTTAGCGTCAATGGTTTGTTTTGATAATGGGTATGACTTGTGTTACACTTATTGCCATGCCTCAATTGTTTGCGTTAATGATTTGTTTTGATAATGGGTATGGATTGTGTTATAAATACTGCCCGTAGTCTAAATGGTTAGCGTCAATGGTTTGTTTCGATAATGGGTATGACTTGTATTATAAATACTGCATGTAGCCTAAATATTTAGCGTCAAGGGTTTGTTTTGATAATGGGTATGACTTGTATTGTACTACTGTCCGTAGTGTAAATGTTTAGCGTCGATGGTTTACTTTGAATATAGATGTGACTTGTCTTAGAAGTACTGCCCGTAGTCTAAATGTTTAGCGTCGATGGTTTACTTTGGGTTACTAAGGGTGCCACTTGTGTTGGAAGTAGTTCCCATAGTCTTAATGGTTATCTTGTCTTGATACAAGGTAGTTAAATTGCCAAAGCCTACCAATGGATATTATCAATGAACTACAGTTTGCGAGATTAATTGATAGACTGCTAACAGAAACAGACATTAAACAGAAGTCCGCCCTTCTCATGTCCCAGGTTTACATATAGAGACATAAATCGTAGCCCGCCCATATTTTAGTCCTTTCTAAATCCAGGAATGTTCTCATCAACCTATCAAACGCCCATCAAATGACATTTAGCGGTTAATGACCCGCCGTTAACTAAGAGTTAAGTACCGAGGCTACAGTTTATACCTGTATATAACACCCTGTAGTGTATCGAAACATTCGTTCTATAGCAGCACGATCGACTACGCCTGGTCAGATTTTGTTAAATATGGTGAGGTAGGTCGTCTCTTCCACCAGAGATTGTCTTCAGTCTACACTATTATTGGGTAGCGCTTAATGACCCAACAGTAATTATGACCTTGATGTCAATACCGTGATACAGTGTAATTAACCACAGTCCGTGTTAGCCAATCAACAGTGTAGTGTGGTGGTGGATTATAGTAAAAGGTATCGAAAAAGCATGTACCAGTTCGATATCTGATGTTTTTCTGTAGTATTAGGGTATATGTATGTAATTCAAAACACCTCTTGTACAGTCTAATCTGTAAGAGAAACCAACACCTATTTAGTAATTCTGTCTCTTTAGATACATGTACCACACCTATTTAGTAATTCTGTCTCTTTAGATACCACACCTATTTAGTAATTCTGTCTCTTTAGATACCACACCTATTTAGTAATTCTGTCTCTTTAGATACCACACCTATTTAGTAATTCTGTCTCTTTAGATACCACACCTATTTAGTAATTCTGTCTCTTTAGATACCACACCTATTTAGTAATTCTGTCTCTATAGTTACCACACCTATTTAGCAATTCTGTCTCTTTAGATACCACATCTATTTAGCAGCAATGTTCTCATCTATACAATGTTGTATACTTTATATATGTATGCTTTATTACAGTGTAAGAAACCATCCTCATTCGATAACATTATTAAACCTTCCTTATGTAATCTATTCGTTAGATTTGACTGTAGTAAATAAGTACGTATGCTTTATTACAAGAATCATTCCCTGTAAAGAAAACACAAGTCAGTCTTCCATTGTGTAGTCTGTTCGTTAGATTTGACTGTAGTAAATACGTACGTATGCTTTATTAAAAGAATCATTCCCTGTAAAGAAAACACAAATCCACCTTCCATTGTGTAGTCTGTTCGTTAGATTTGACTGTAGTAAATACGTACGTAGGCTTTATTACAAGAATCATTCCCTGTAAAGAAAACACAAGTCCACCTTCCATTGTGTAGTCTGTTCGTTAGATTTGACTGTAGTAAGTAAGTATATAGGACATTCCTTGTTAGGTCAAAGTCAGAACGACGCACTGCCGATGCCTAACCTACAGTTTAAATACAAATTGTTCTCAAGGTTAGTTTCAACAAATAATATCACATTAAATTTAACCTTTCCGTAGTTTTGCGAAGGCATTATATATGTTTCATAATAATACTCATATGTAGACACCGTATCAGTTGATTTCGGTTCGCAGCTTATACTTTTTACCATTTACTCAGTCTTCCTGACATCAAGTACATTTTTCAGTCAAACAATGTCTTGAAATTCAAAGCTTGATAACTGTTATTATTTTTGTAACAATTTTAAGACGTGAATTGGTAAAATATCAATTATTATTAAAATATGACTTTTTGCGGAAATTCCTCGAAATTTACAAATATATATAGTTGTTTTATGTGTGTGGACGATCTTTAGGAAACCCTCTCTATATAAGTTAAGTTTTAGTTTTCAACATTTTGGAAAATGAGCAAGATTGAAAATCTTTGCGTCTACTTTTGAAAGGGACAGCTTTACTATATTTTCATGTTTAAAATTGTGGGTTTTATGGTTGATATAGGGCGGCACGTAGTGTAGCCACTATAACGTAAATTTTACAGGGAGTAAATCAACGATGTACGTCCCTAAACCAGATCTATTATTTGACTTGTTTTACAAATCACCATTAAGGACAATTTGATCTCATGTCAATACATTGTAACATACCCTAAGTTCGAACTGTATATCATGGTTTTGCGTACGCAAATATTTCCGATTAACTAATGAAATTCTTACATTAAAAATAGAGGTTATCGTTTAGCTGATAAGACTTTGATCAACTTCGTCCATACTTTTACGTCGTATTAGTATTTACCAATGAACATTTTCGTTACATCACAGAAATAAAGATGTCTTTCAGCTTAGCAGACTTTTAATAACCTGGTCCAGACCATTACTTCAGTAGTAATACTAGCTAGAACCTCAACCAACCACAGTATTTGCGCTTAGTTCAATAAAATACTAGCAGATAAGAAAACAAGGTTTTCGTGCACATGTCAAATATTTGCGGAGAAATGAATCTTCCGTAGTAGTTAATTCACAGAAAATAAAAATCAAATTAAACCATTTCTTGAAGTACATTTTCTCCTGAAAGCTTCATTTAAACGCTGTTTTGTTTATTTATAACGTTATAGTGTGACGTAAGTTTTCGTACGTTTTCGTATTACTGCTCCTGGATTCATTAACGTTCCTTAGCATAACTACAGGTTTGCTCTTCTACATCCTCGATATCCAGGGATTACGCTCACTTTCGCTCTATACACCCCTGGAATATGTCATAGCAAAATTGAAGGATCAATGTGCAGCACCTTGTAGACGAGACGGAAGACTAGTTCGATCCTTTGATATACATCAAAATAATCTCGCGGTCGCGTAACGGTAAAAAAAACACAGGCTTTGAAGTAGGGCGTCTCTCCTTTGTAATCTTCAAAGGACAGGTATCAGCCTAGCGATTAGTCAGTGTTTTTTTTTTACCTGAGACCAATCAAACAGCTATCTTCGTGCCTTCATTTTTGCTATGACATATTCCAGGGGTATAGAAAGCGAAAGTGAGCGTAACCCCTGGATATCGAGGATGGCTCTTCTAATTCAATCGAATAAACTGTAATAAACATTTGAATGCCTTGTTATAAATAATGGTGCTGAAACACACATGGTAATATTATGTATCCACGTGTCGAAAGCTAGGAAAAAAGTCTTCCTCCGGATGAGAAATCCAATGGCCCTTAAACGCTGTAATGCACATTTGAGATTATCGACGTCACCCGTATCTTCCCGCAATACAATTTACCGTTAACTCGAGGAGACAGACGATTCTGAACTCAACTATCTCGCCCTCATGTGTGTGACTACGTATATTAATGAAGTCTTACCCTTTTTTCTTCTTGCTTCGGAGGAACATACATCCAGTTGCTCATACATCTGAAGAATCGTTCCGGAGTTGCTTATGTCATAATGTGCTGGAGGCGAATCTGTGGGAGAGAAATACAGCAGGTCTTAAACAGCGCACAGTATTACAGAGTCCTGGAGGGTAACACAGACGAAACAGCGCACAGTATTACAGAGTCCTGGAGGGTAACACAGACGAAACAGCGCACAGTATTACAGAGTCCTGGAGGGAGACACAGACGAAACAGCGCACAGTATTACAGAGTCCTGGAGGGAAACACAGACGAAACAGCGACTGACGTTTAGTACAGGCAATTGGACAAGACACGGAATGGACAACGAGACGTCTGCCAAATAAAACGGCATCTTTGAATGATGATGACAGCGGCTATTAACGTACATGTATGTAAAGCACGGCACAAGCATACGGCACTACATGCATTTTCTATAAAATCGCTGAGACAGCTGGTGGCAATGTTTGTTTTTACGAATACAACAAAGCTCTATGTATATTTAGAACAAAATCACTGCAGATGAAAACAACACATGTCCTCTCTGAGGAATTATCAATGTGCAAGAATACTCGACTAAAACAACAACAAAATCACACACCTTGATTTCCAAAATGAAAACATCGGAGACCACATATGAGTATGGAAGCGATTATAACGTAGATAAAGATGTTCACAACCACATCACTGTAACAGGGTACCTCGTATCAATGTATTCATTCATTTACACGTAGTGACACAGGTGAATCAGAGAACCCGTACACACCGTGTGTGCTGCACCACATCACACACTGCAATAGCCGCTCTCGTCTCAGGGAGGGTCAAAATAATGCATAATTCATGTTAAATAAAAGACGATACTCCTTCTTTGATATTAAATTCCATTCGGTCTGACACGTGCTCTCGTCGGTCTCGTTGTTTGTGAGGTATTGCCGATAACACGCAGTCATGGCGTTATACTGCAGAGAGAGATCTTACCAAAGGCAAGGTCAACTAGGCTATCGAAACTATCAGTGTTCTTTCATCGTTAGAATGATATGCTGATAACTCAAGTCGAACACGAGAAAATTGAATATATGGCGGAATAGACTAATACTATGAATGCATTTCAAATATCAAAAATTTTGTTATCAAAATGTGAACAAAGTTTACCAGTATGGTCACGATGGACAATTCGCGAAGTTCTATTTTCCAGAAGTGAGTGAGTTGACCGGCGTGAGGAGCTGTGAGTAATGAGCTAATCCTCTTATATTAATGCAACATGTACATGGGTTATCAGGTGCATATTTGTGTTTACGGTAAATATAAAGCATACGTAAACATAAAATTGAAGAGAATATATTTTAGTGAGAACATTTTAAAAGAAAATGGAATTTGTGAAAACCAATTATCAACAGTATCAGCGTAAAAAAAGTGTGTAATCGGAATTACTCATACATAATTGTACAATCCTGCTACCGGGATGATGACTAATTCGAGCCGTGGTAGCCCCCGGGTATTCAGGCTGGATGATAATCATAATTCACAAGTAGCAACTGTTTTGACATGCACATTTTGCAAAAAAATAAAAAATCTTAAGTAGGTGTTGTAAACGTCAAATACGAATGTCGGTCTGCCGAATGGAAATGAAAATAGGCAAACATTGTGGTTTGATTAGGGATGGTCGGGATCATGGGTTGTACAATTTACACATTTAAATCGTCCCTCGAAGAATCTTTGCGCTATAACGCAAACTTTGCCTAGAATATTTCCTTGTCTTACTCTCGAACTCGAACTCTTCCTTTCACTACTTTAAACTCCTCTTCTTTTAAACTTCGGTAGCTTTGCCTTCCCTATCACGAACTTTAACAGGTTCCTTTCCCCTGCCCCTCCCTATCTGGTACATCACCACCATTGCTAGCAGCTTTTCCTCTACCAGCGGGTGTTGTAAGTGCAGTGCTGAGGGAAACAATGTTTACATAACAATACCACTTCGTCACTGTGCTTAGGGGAAGATCTATCTTTAGCGGATATAGACATATTTACATACATGTATATTTACTTATCATACTGACTTCAGGCTGGCTAGCGCGAACATTTTGTAACAGCTGTTTTCAAAGCATGCACCTTCAAGCATAGTCATCCTTTGCTGATCGCTATTGTTGCACTTTTTCAATTCCTCCGTCAACACAACAAGGTGATATGGATCCATGTCGTATAGAAACGGTCAACTACAGATGTAGTAGTGAATGTATATCAATACAAGTGCTGAAATGGATATATCCGAGTTAATTTTGCAAATTTTCCATTCTCTCCTGTCACGTTTTTCGTAGTAAGTAGAATCAACCCCTCGACATGATAATGCTCCTGCTTGTGTACGAT
This sequence comes from Mizuhopecten yessoensis, assembly GCF_002113885.1. NCBI lineage: Eukaryota > Metazoa > Mollusca > Bivalvia > Pectinida > Pectinidae > Mizuhopecten > Mizuhopecten yessoensis. The sequence goes on from NW_018405235.1 coordinate 636,854, forward strand.
GATTAGATAGATTATTGCATGGTGAAGACAAGTTACAAAGTGTTAATAATAACAATTACGTAATACCTCTGTTATAATTCTGACTTCGACACATGATACACTGTAAGGAACTTCAAACATCTACCACGAGGGCAGTATACATGTACATATCTACCACGAGGACAGTATACATGTACATATCTACCGCGAGGTCAGTATACATGTACATATCTACCGCGAGGTCAGTATACATGTACATATCTACCGCGAGGTCAGTATACATGTACATATCTACCACAAGGGCAGTATACATGTACATATCTAGCGCGAGGGCAGTATACATGTACATATCTACCGCGAGGTTAGTATACATGTACATATCTACCACGAGAGCAGTATACATGTACATATCTACCACGAGGGCAGTATACATGTACATATCTACCGCGAGGGCAGTAAACATGTACATATCTACTGCGAGGCCAGTATACATGTACATATCTACCGCGAGGGCAGATATATGTACATCTCTACCGCGAGAGCAGCATACATGTACATATCTACCACGAGGGCAGTATACCTGTACATATCTACCACGAGGGCAGTCTACATGTACATATCTACCGCGAGGGCAGTATACATGTACAGATCTACCACGAGGTCAGTATACATGTACATATCTACCACGAGGGCAGTATACCTGTACATATCTACCACGAGGGCAGTATACATGTATATATCTACCAAGAGGGCAGTATACATGTACATATCTACCACGAGGGCAGAATACCTGTACATATCTACCACGAGGGCAGTATACATGTACATATCTGCCGCGAGGGCAGATATATGTACATATCTACCGCGAGAGCAGTATACATGTACATATCTACCACGAGGGCAGAATACCTGTACATATCTACCACGAGGGCAGTATACATGTATATATCTACCACGAGGGCAGTATACATGTACATACATGTACATATCTACCACGAGGGCAGTATAAATGTACATATCTACCACGAGGGCAGTATACATGTATATATCTACCACGAGGGCAGTATACATGTACATATCTATCACGAGGGCAGTATACATGTACAGATCTACCACGAGGGCAGTATACATGTACATATCTATCACGAGGGCAGTATACATGTACAGATCTACCACGAGGGCAGTATACATGTACATATCTACCACGACGGCAGTATACATGTACATATCTACCACGAGAGCAGTATACATGTACATATCTGCCGCGAGGGCAGATATATGTACATATCTACCGCGAGAGAAGTATACATGTACATATCTACCACGAGGGAAGTATGCATGTACATATCTACCACGAGGGCAGTATACATGTATATATCTACCAAGAGGGCAGTATACATGTACATATCTACCACGAGGGCAGAATACCTGTACATATCTACCACGAGGGCAGTATACATGTACAGATCTACCACGAGGTCAGTATACATGTACATATCTACCACGAGGGCAGAATACCTGTACATATCTACCACGAGGGCAGTATACATGTACCTATCTCCCACGAGGGCAGTATGCATGTACATATCTACCACGAGGGCAGTATACATTTCTGACTTCGACACATGATACACTGTAAGGAAATTCAAACATCTACCACGAGGGCAGTATACATGTACATATCTATCACGAGGGCAGTATACATGTACAGATCTACCACGAGGTCAGTATACATGTACATATCTACCGCTAGGGCAGTATACATGTACATATCTACCGCGAGGGCAGTAAACATGTACATATCTACCACGAGGGCAGTATACATGTACATACATGTACATATCTACCACGAGGGCAGTATAAATGTACATATCTACCACGAGGGCAGTATACATGAACATATCTACCACGAGGACAGTATACATGTACATATCTACCGCGAGGGCAGTAAACATGTACATATCTACCGCGAGGCCAGTATACATGTACATATCTACCGCGAGGACAGTATACAAGTACATATCTACCGCGAGGGCAGTATACATGTACATATCTACCACGAGGGCAGTATACATGTACATATCTACCTCGAGGGCAGTATACATGTACAGATCTACCACGAGGGCAGTATACATGTACATATCTACCACGCGGGCAGTATGCATGAACATATCTACCACGAGGGCAGTATACATGTATATATCTACCAAGAGGGCAGTATACATGTACATATCTACCACGAGGACAGTATACATGTACACATCTACCGCGAGGGCAGTAAACATGTACATATCTACCGCGAGGTCAGTATACATGTACATATCTACCGCGAGGACAGGATACAAGTACATATCTACCGCGAGGGCAGTATACATGTACATATCTATCACGAGGGCAGTATACATGTACATATCTACCTCGAGGGCAGTATACATGTACATATCTACCGCGAGGACAGTATACAAGTCCATATCTACCGCGAGGGCAGTATACATGTACATCCTACCGTGAGGGCAGTATACATGTACATATCTACCGCGAGTATACATGTACATATCTACCGCGAGGGCAGTAAACATGTACATATCTACCGCGAGGACAGTATACAAGTCCATATCTACCGCGAGGGCAGTATACATGTACATCCTACCGTGAGGGCATTATACATGTACATATCTACCGCGAGGGCAGTAAACATGTACATATCTACCGCGAGGCCAGTATACATGTACATATCTACCGCGAGGAAAGTATACAAGTACATATCTACCGCGAGGGCAGTATACATGTACATATCTATCACGAGGGCAGTATACATGTACATATCTACCTCGAGGGCAGTATACATGTACATATCTACCGCGAGGACAGTATACAAGTCCATATCTACCGCGAGGGCAGTATACATGTACATCCTACCGTGAGGGCATTATACATGTACATATCTACCGCGAGGGCAGTATACATGGACATATCTACCACGAGGGCAGTATACATGTATATATCTACCAAGAGGGCAGTATACATGTACATATCTACCACGAGGGCAGTATACATGTGCATATCTACCGCGAGGGCAGTATACATGGCGATCTGTTGAATGGTTAAAGTTGAACACGTCGTTTCTTATTTAGTACTTTGTTTAATATGATGCTCCAAAATCATATATTTTTTTTTAAATATAAAAAAAAATGCTTCTATTTTACACTATAACGCATCACACTGTAACTTCAGTGGGCATCAATTCTATCAAAAATCGTTCCTGTTTTCATTTTTTTCTGGATGTTTTATTGTACACACAGAAGGTATTTGGCAACGGGCAATGACTGTGAAAGTAAGTTACTATTTTTCAATCAATAAATAAGCTAGTCACCTAGAATTGAGATGCCTGTCAATCATCTGGCTAGTTAATTACATATCGTAATGACACATGTCAAAGGCACTCCAGGTCTTCGCTCAACCATTCTTTAAGACAACCCTCATCCCTACTTCCCTTCCTCCTTTATGATGTATTTCCTTGCATTCGGTACCTTATCAACAACTGTATTGTAAATTATCTTGTAAATATGTTTCTCTAAACTTTGTATTGTAATTATAATAAACTGAATTGGTAGATAAAACAATGGTGCTCTCCAGTTCTACGGCTTGTATAGGGAGCGGTTTGTCTGTTGGTTAGAGTGGTTTTACGTCCGCTTTACTACCGAGTAGTTCGGTTATCCAGTAGACGATATAGAACGGTGTCAGCTCTACCATAATAGCCCTCCGACTTTTATAATGGAAACTCATGTAACCTCTCTAAACACGGAAAGAACATACGAAACGTGAATTATGTGATGTAAAAACCGAAATAAACGTTAGGTCCTCAACTGATGATTACATACTAGTATATAGTCTATTTAACATCTAGTCCGACTTTCAACATGCTTCTTTTTTCATTTTACTTCCTGTCCTCTCACAGTGTGTATAGATTCATTCATCATATAACACACCACAGAAAGTACGGGTCTTTTCACTCTTTCTGGTCATTTTTATGTTATCCATAGATGGCAAACAAAGATGAAATTAGCACTGTGTTGATCAGCTTGATGTCTCGTGAAAGAAATGAATAAATGAATACTCTCTCGTGTCTAGACTTGGCCCCAAACTCGACAACATGTCTTTCTGTTTTTACTCAAGGCAAGACAATATCGCTTGTTTTCCAAACGTCACCTTCGTAGCTCCGTGACTTGTTATCGACCCCTTTTAAAGTACAAACAAAATTAAATCATTGAATAAAAAGTGTACAAAATACAATAGCAATTCCCATTGAAAAGTACACATTTCATTTACAAATACCCAAGATTTTTTTCGAAAACGGTTTTGTTTTCTTTCGTTTTGCTATATGTGCATTTATTGTTCTTCCATACTTTTGCAATATACATTGAATAACTTTGCAGAGTTTCTTCTGTAGAAACCACTGTTTTACACAGGTTGGCTGTATACAGCTGTACGCGCCACTTTCTGGCGAGATCAGCAATAAAATGATTTAAGCACATGTACATGACACGAAGTTTATTTTTATCAGATTAATGTTATTTGACGGCTATTAGCTTTCCTCACTTCCATCTGCAAAAATGATCATCGAGATGAACAATTTCCGATGGTTCACGTTTACAGGGCGTGAGAAACTGAGGTATGTTTATTGAACATGAAAGGTTTAGGTATGCCGTTAATGAGATGAATCTAACCGTTTCCTCAAAGTGTGTCCAAATATTTAATCGGTACAAAACATTAACAGACTTAATGTACCTTATAGCCCTACCCCGGCCGTGCTGGAGATGTTCAGACTGTTTGTTACCCAAACAGAGCGGGCACCTGCCGACACTAATGAAGCCAGAGTTTATATAACCCGTACCAGGAAAGGTCAAAACCATTTATTACCACCTTTGATTGGGGGATTTTATTACCTTCATTAATTGTGTTTATATTTTTTTTGTTTCAATATTTTGTTTTGTTTCACGGACGGAAACCAATTAATCTGAATGATTCATGAAGAACAGAATAGACACGAACAGTGGTAGTAAGAGTTCGTTGACTTAGAGTGCAAGTTCTCTGTGATATGAAATACAACACGGGAGCTCCTAGGGGTCAGCTTTAACGAGACATTGACTGTTATCGATGTATCACCATTAGTAACTAACTGTGTTGCACAGAACATTTACACCGTAGCCATTAGGGAGGTTGTTGCGAGTATAATATAATTATTGATACAGAAATCTTACAAATAGTGATATACTCTATACTGACAAATATCTCGTGTCTTTATCAATAAAACATCGAATATCTTCGAATCATTGCCTAATGTAAATCTTAGTTATATGATAGGCTTATGATTCAGTCTATATTGTATCACATCATTAGTAATAGAGGAAGTAGATGTGTGTGTTTTATCTTTTCAGGGAATACGTGAATACTTCTTTGATGCTGTAAAATTGTCCCGCATTTCTTACAACATTACGTCAATCAGAGTGATCATTTTGCACATGCGCTATATAGTTATGCCGACATGAATGATGAGCCTTTTAAAACACAGGCTCATAACAAGGTGAGTAGTTATACAACTTCCATAGTTCTCGCCATCATCGCTGTAGAAACCCACTTGATTTCGATTGTTTTCCTGTTAAAAAGAGATATACTAAAACCGGAAAAGATTGGGAGACAAGATAAGACAGTACATGTAAGATAATTGTTGCGTTCTTGTTTCAGCTACATATATTTATTGACTTATTCATTGTATGTTCGGAAAACGTCTTATGAATATTGCTCGTTGTTTGAATTCACGACTTCGTCCCCTCTAAACCTTGTACCTATGACTTCTTGATGACAATCGGCTATCATGTTTTATCCGTTGAGCAGTGTACGTGACTTCACTAAAGTACATGTATCACGTTTGGAGATGAGGTAACAACATCTCTGCTTCACGAGATCTTGACTTATCTTGAGTCAAATCGGAGTAATCCGACTAGACTCGTAAATTCAAGAATTGTTATGAAATCGTTTTGTAAACATTAATCGAATTACATTGTATCTAAAAAGCCATTCTTGAAAATTATGTGCTCTTTTTTCATTTCATTTAAGTGAAAAAAAAAACCACAGATTTAGTGAGGTCATCGTCAGCAGTGTAAACAAATACTATGTACTCATTTATCTGTAAATAAGGGCTACACATTTCAAAAATTGCTTTTTCTTTTTCTTAAATGTTGCTTCACTTATTTTTGTTTTGTTTTCTGCGGGCTGGTTGGTTGTAAAGGGGGTTCAACATCCTACCAACAGCTAAGATCATTTAAGGTCGTGCTTCCATGTGTGTTGTCCATACCTGCATGTGTGTTTGTGTACAGGAGAAAGGGTATGTTGGTGTATTTGCCTCCTTGTGAAAGCGCGGATCTGATGCCGACTTTATAGTGCTACCTGGCTGTAAAGCCATGCCGGAGGCACCAAGAACAGCATTCCGCCCGGTCACATTATACTGACAACGGAGGAACCAGTTGTTGCCATTACCCTAAATGTTGAACGTGATGCAGAGAGTAGCAACTACCAATTATAAGGACTTGAATATGTTCCAGCATAGAGACAGAACCCATTGCCTTCCTCACCTCACCTTCCTCTTTGTCAAGTGTCTGCTTTATTAATTACGATGACCGCTCAACATAAAAGCCAAAAGTGAGGGATTGCCAAGCAAAGCGCTTGGAACCAAAAGCTACATTGTAGTTAGGAGTAGAGAGAAATACAAATATCTGAAATATTGCAATGGGTGAAAGAAAGCATTAATTGAGTGAATATCTCGAGTGAAGGAACTTTCCCATACTTTCAGTAATGCTTTCCCGACGAAAGTCTTACGGAATTTCCTGAGGAATGCATGCTTGTGAAACTGGGACTTGATGCAATGATTATTCGACAATGTTTAGTTCTTTTACACGACGGCTTTGTAAAATACATAACGAACGTGTTGGATCATCAAGCGTCTGTTTTTATTTAATATATAAGAGAACATGTTAATTGGTGCATATTAACTGGAAATGTTCGTAAAAGCAAGTATGTTTACCATCTCCACTTCACAAGGACTTACTGTAGCCACATTATTTATTCAGAGACATATAACGTAACAGTTAGATTCTGACGACGTTGCCCACCAATGATGGGGTAAGTCAGAATCAGCTTGGCTGACCAGCCACATCTCGGACACCGGGGCATCTTATCTCTCATGAGTAAAGATATCGAGCGAGACAACGCCAAAGGAAATAGTACCTAAAAAAATAAAAATACCCTGACCGATCTCAAGTGAGTCTTAGCGTACTTACACAGGCCCTTTTGTATATGATAGGTTCTGTTTATACAGGCGGACCCCAGTATGTATTGCTATATACACTGTGTTACTAGTTTACTAACAGTAGATATATCGGAATGGTTTCCATAAATGTACATGCATGCATGTCTGTGTGTCAAGATTCCTCTGGGATGGCGTATACCTCCATTATCTTACTACGCGATATGGTGCTGATTTCCCAATAGTGGAGCAACTTGCAATCAATTTCAATTGTTGTAGACAGCCTGTATATGTACTATATAGATATATGATATATTCGTGTCCGCCTCGTCGTGTACACAGGGGTCCGCAACATAAAATGTGACCTTCTTTGGTCTGATATTTATACCGTGCATCTACACAAGACCATTTCTCATATATCAAGCCCCTGTGTTTGTGTCAATTACACGGTGCGATAGTGCGTTCACACCGATACAGATTAATAGTACAAGCGTTTCAGGACACCGATCAATTATTTGTGATCAGGTAAATGTATTTTTCACGTTATGTTCTTTTGTAGTTCTTTGGCGTGAGGTTGAATTCAATCTAGGATCATTGTGCACTATATTTTTAACTGATACAGATTCACCGATTGTGTTTTGTATTACACATTATTGTTAGGTTAAGAAACGTAGGATTTAGACAAAATGTATATGTTTAATCCTATAACTATTTGTTTAGAGTAAAACATGTAATTATTTTAAGTCAAATTAGTTGGCAATCATAAAAACTCTCCATAGCAGTTAAGGTACATGTAAAACAACATGTAGTCAAAGAAGCACGAAAACCTACAGAGTTATGACACCATCGTGTACAAGTAGGATCATTATTTTGCTTTTGTGTAAGGTAACTTATGCTCAAAACATAAAGCATAGGTAAACAGTGGCGAATGGCGAGGGATCGCGTGATGTAGATTCTCATTCCGAGACGAGTACATGCATAGGAAAATCGACGAATACGTGGTTTATTTGTACAACGTTCAGACAAGACAAAATCAGAGATGATATAACTTAGCGAGCATTTTTAGGGAGTTGCATATGTTAGGGTTGTCGTTTGACTAACTACCATACCGAGATACGATGAAGGAGCTCCCTTATAAAATGTATCACCAGGATGAACCCTCAGCAGTATAAGAGGAAATCCTCTACAACATGCTGTTGTTTCGGTATCGTTATACGAAAGAAAATTATCATTATTGTAAGACTGTCTTTAATAGGGGTTGTGTTTTGCTGTAAATAATGTTTTTTCACCAGAGATTGATGTTTAATGGATGTTGCATTTGAGTACTAATTGTGTTTTAGAAAACACTGTCCTATACTTAAGGTTGACACCATGTGCAACTCGTCCGTCTGACGAAGTTGTCTGTAGCCAAAGTGTGTCCGTCAGTAGTAGCTGTCGATTAGTAGAGGCTGTCCGTCTGTAGAGGATGTCCGTCAATAGATGTTGTCCGTCAGTACAGGCTGTCCGTCTGTAGAGGCTGTCTGTCAATAGAGGTTGTCCGTCAGTACAGGCTGTGGATTCGTGCAGATTGTCTCTCACATAAACTACTCATATTACAGTCATGTTCATAGCAAGCCAATTAGGGCGCCGTCTATATGTTTAATAATTATCTAAATAACGCGAGGTTTTATACTAAGAATCCGTAGTTATTGCATCTGCTATGTTGACGGCCTGCCACCACTGGTCAGCCGAGGTGGAGTATTGACGAACCGTCAGATTGGTATTAAAATGAAGGATAATTTCATGACAATATCTCCCACATCAGCAACACCTGGTTATGGAAAATATGCATATCAGATTAATATTGGGAAAAAGGCATTCCTGACAAATACTCGTGATAGGTCACACGATCAGCTGCCAAGCACGTTATTGTAATCATCAGATCTCTATACAATACGGTAAAAATAATATCGACTGACACGTGTCATTTGCAGACACACGACCCGACTTCATACGTTTGTAATGACAGTAACATTTCCTGGGACGTTTTTCGCCTCATGTTGTGGACAGACTGATGTTGTGGACCTCAGAAATACAAAGACTACATCTTACAGTTAGCGTATGTCTCGGTGTTGTTCCTAGCCTCTGAGGAGTAAATACAATGTGACGTATACAGGCGTCTAGTTTTACTTTCTACTGTATAAATTATTCATTTTAATCAGGACCTTCGTTCGCTACCGCTGTTAGTTCGTTTGATTCGTTATAATTCAGTGTATGTACAGTTTAGTTGCGGGAAAGAGGTTTAATTGGGGTGATGTCCCGAAGCATCGTATACAATTTATTGAGGTATTCCCAATAAACTCATCGAACTAAGGGTAAGATTGTAGATATATTTGTTTCAATAAATTCTATTATTTTTTCTCCCTAAAACAGCTATCAACGCCATACAAAAACTGTTGCACATAGCTTAGTTCTTCTAAGACGGATACCCAGAACTTACCAAACTGTTGTCGGTTGTTTGAGGATATCCTTTTTTATTAATTGCAGAAAACATAGCCCGTGTTTCCCCTGGCCCTGACACCAGACTTAGACATTTTGACAGATGGATGACCAGACATCTATCTGTCAAACTATTTTAGTCTGGTGTCAGTGCCGTAGGAAGCCCGGGCTAAAGAAAGCGATACTTTTTCGTTACACGATTTCAACTTTGACTCAGCAACTGTTAGAGAAACGCCGTATTATTACTTATGTATGATCCGAATTTATAAAAGGATACAAATAAGGGACACTTGTAAATAGAAACCACCAACATTGATGATTGTAACGGCATACTGAAAAGATGGCGTGCCCTGTGGAGCTAACAAGCCTATACGCTAGCTAAACCGGAAGTGACGAAATCCTGTATGGGAGATACTGACGATCGACACTGGAGTAGAGTGGGTTGTATGCTGGAAATAAACAACCTCAATTGGGTCAACCTGTCGTAACTGTCTTGCCGTAAATTAAACTGTAAACTTGAATGGCGAAGTTTCTGTAGTAAATTTCCACCGGCCTTTCTTGGCATATGGTCGCTATTATATGGTGTTAATATAGTAATCAAAATCAATTTTACAAGGGAAGGGAGTGGGTTGCAGGGATGCAGTTTCACTACTTAAAGGTCTTCCATATGTCTATCAGAGAAAATATCCCTAACCCGTAATTTTTCAACTAGTTACATATTGGTGCTTTAATGACATCTATACGCTTATTGTCCAAACTATAGAACCATTCTTAGAAATGTACACATCTTTGAATACGTCGGTAGTTTTCCATGAAGTCGGCAATGTCATTAAAATTGGTAAATTTCCATAGAAGCACATTTTACAACTCACATTCTATAACAACTTCCCTGAACAAGCATACATCACGTTCGCATTGCATTACTGTTTCGATACATTCTAACATAATCTAATTTAATTTTAAGTATATTTTTTCTTTCAAATCTGTATAACTTTATATTTCTATTTTTTACCATTAAGAAGCTATTTTATACATCTTAGTCTGTAACTATACTGACACATTTAGACAAGCTCTGCCGGAGCTGGCTGGGATGGGTAAAGAGTACGCGTAGGATAGTTTACAACCGTGTATCGAACACGTGTAGTATCGCATCCTAAACCGCACTGTCGTTCCAAGTATTAACTCTCGTCGATAAAACTGGCACGCGCCTAACCAGACTTCGGGCAGGACAGCAATCACTCCGGATCGTATCCGGAACGCACACGTGTTGAATCGCGGGATGAGAGAGATTGATGTCGTATGTGTAGTAAGTAGTATGGACACCTGTTACTGGTAAATCGTTTTACATCATCATAGGTTAGAAAAGAGTTAAGACATGCCCTCTGTTACTCCCACATATCTTACATACTGTGTGTACTGCTAATGTCTGGAGTCAAACATGCAGTTATAGAAAAGTATGCAGCTTAAACTGCAATGGTAAACTATTTATGTTATTTTTTTCTCGTGTTTATATGCAGATCAAAATATGTTTAAAATGTTCATCATATTGATTGAATGTATATTTTAAATCGGTGTTAACATACCCGTCAATATCGCCATCGAACGTTCCGTCATGTTATCAGGTGTGACACCAGATCAAACAGTAACTTATTTTACTCTGTTTTAAATTCTGCAAACACATGAAATCGTTCCGTCAAAACATTGAAACTCGTAGATCCGATTTTAACCATTTCATAACGTCACATGTAAATAGCTAGCGTTCGTCAAAACGTAACCTACTTGAATTGTATGACCCTACCTTGATGGGAGTGGTCCTGGTCACTGGTGTGTCCGGTCGACTGGACCTAACCCTGTCTTAATTCCAGTAAGACAGGCGTGCTCCCATTAACTTGGACATCCGCCCTGTATGAAATCGCACTCGCACTATATCAATATAAAACTCCCTGAACTGGTGGCAGGATTTCTCCAGACATTTGTTTTCTCCTCGCCTTTCCACAGTCCACACACCTTCCGTGCTACTTGGTCGTGTAGACAAACACTATTGTTTTCACTAAGCAACCACGGACACACAATGCTGACCTCAATCGAATAAGACTACAGTTTAAATCGTTCCAGGAAGTTCGATAATGGTAACTTGACCAACCGCAGAGCCTGGTAGTATATCGTAAGGGCGATACACACTAGACGGTAAGCAGAAACCGACTCCACCGATCTTTGTAAATATAGACCAGAAAATCGAGGCAGCAGAGAATCGTCCGTACGGCCGGTCGTATATATTACCTTAGTAGTGGTGCCACAGAACCTGTCTAACGGTACAGAGGTTAGCCCAGCCTGCCTATTGCTGTGCTGCTGCCGATGCTAACGATACAGATTATGGTGTTCAAATGAAATTATTTTGACATTGACGAATGCATAAGAGTCTATGGAAGAAGATATCAAATTCTGTAACGAACATCGGAACACCAGAACATGGATTCCAATGCATTTATGTAATGATAAGGGTGACGATCAGTTTCTTATTGAGAAACGTTAAAAAAAAAATTCAATCGTCCCCCAATTGTCGGCTGCCCTCGACAGCTTTGAAGGGTTAATTGATTTGTCTTTGGCAGCTTAGTTTCGTTATAACTCCGATCCATTTTTCTGTATCGTTCATTGTTGATGTAACATGACATTATTTACATAAGTAGGTCACTGCTGTCGAAGTTGAACTGTTATTGTCTCCTACAGCTCCGGCTGTTTGTATAACGTGATAAACACCGAGACAGTACCGAATTGTGTGGAAAGAAGCTTGAGCAAAGCAGGAACAAAGGAAACATACATGAAAAAGTGCCAGGAAAATAAACCCAGGTGTTCCAGAAGGGCTAGGAGTTGTCTGTGCCACCGTTATATATATATATATATATATATATATATATATAGGTAAACTCCAAATGAGGTCACGCGCTATAAGTTAGAACAAAAGTAGTAACAACTTATAGCCATACAAAGGCAAAACAATAGATTAAAATTAAACGACAGTAAACTGTCCATAACAACAGATGCAGTATCTACGACAGAAGGTTATAGATTACAACAGTGCTTTATTCTATAAATATACCTCGATATATTTTGCGTTGGTGCCAACTATCTATTTGATTGGAAATTCAGTGTCGAATACAGTTTTATTCGATTCTATCATATTTTAAAAATAGTTTAATTTTAGAAATGGAAACTGCAATTATGTGTATATAAGAGAAAACATGTCATGAATGATTCCTATTTAATATAATATTACTTTAGCGCAATGTTTCGAAGTATGTGCGAGAACCCACTCATTTCCACTCGATTGTAAGGTCCCTGAAGTGCGCTGAAAAATTATTTTTATACGTTGTACATTTATCATTTGAGATTTGTATTCGATTGCTTTTTGTAATGCTTTTAATAAAAGATATGGAGTTTTATGACATTAGAAAGAAAACATTCTCTGATAGTCAAAAGCGATGCCGGCTCTATGATTAAAAGCAAAATCATTCCACGAGAAAAATCGAGAAATTAAACCACAGCATTAATATTATTATAAATACTTATAAAGTCTGAAAACGATGCTTTGCGATTATAGCCATTATATGAAATTGTGTACGCCATTAGTGCATGCATGTCCATGTATCAAATATATTTTATATCATGTTAGTGTCAGCCTAGATATCTAATATCATGTTAGTATCAGCGTAGATATCTAATATCATGTTTGTGTCAGCATAGATATTTAATATCATATTAGTGTCAGCATAGATATTAAATATCATGTTAGTATCAGCGTAGATATTTAATATCATGTTAGTGTCAACATATATATTTAATATCATGTTAGTGTAAGCTTAGATATTTAATATCATGTAAGTGTAGGCTTAGATATTTAATATCATGTTAGTGTCAGCATAAATATTTAATATCATGTTTGTGTCAGCATAGATATTTAATATCATGTTAGTGTTGGCATAGATATTCAATATCATGTTAGGGTCAACATAGATATTTAATATCATGTTAGTGTCAGCATAGATATTTAATATCATGTTAGTGTCAGCATAGATATTTATATCATGTTAGTTTCAGCATATATATTTAATATCATGTTAGTGTAAGATTAGATATTTAATATCATGTTAGTGTCAGCATAGATATCTAATATCTTGTTAGTGTAAGCTTAGATATTTAATATCATGTTAGTGTCAACATATATATTTAATATCATGTTAGTGTCAGCATAGATATCTAATATCTTGTTAGTGTAAGCTTAGATATTTAATATCATGTTAGTGTCAGCATATATATTTAATATCATGTTAGTGTCAGCCTAAATATCTAATGTCATGTTAGTGTAAGCTTAGATATTTAATATCATGTTAGTGTCAACATATATATTTAATATCATGTTAGTGTCAGCATATATATTTAATATCATGTTAGTGTCAGCCTAGATATCTAATGTCATGTTAGTGTCAGCATAGATATTTAATACCATGTTAGTGTCAGCAAAGATATTAAATATCGTGTTAGTGTCAGCATAGATATTTAATATCATGTTAGTGTCAGCATATATATTTAATATCATGTTAGTGTAAGCTTAGGGATTTAATATCATTTTAGTGTCAGCATAAATATTTAATATCATGTGGGTGTCAAAATAGATATTTAATATCATGTTAGTGTAATCTTATATATTTAATATCATGTAAGTGTCGGCATAGATATCTAATATCATGTTAGTGTCAGCATAAATATTTAATATCATGTTAGTGTCAGCATAGATATTCAATATCATGTTAGTGTCGGCATAAATATCTAATATCATGTTAGTGTAAGATTAGATATTTAATATCATGTTAGTGTCAGCATAAATATTTAATATCATGTTTGTGTCAGCATATATATTTAGTATCATGTTAGTGTCAGCATAGATATTTAATACCATGTTAGTGTCAGCATATATATTTAGTATCATGTTAGTGTCAGCATATATATTTAGTATCATGTTAGTGTCAGCATAGAAATTTAATACCATGTTAGTGTCAGCATAGATATTTAGTATCATGTTAGTGTCAGCATAGATATTTAATACCATGTTAGTGTCAGCCTAGATATTTAATATCATGTTAGTGTCAGCATAGATATTCAATACCATGTTAGTGTCAGCATATATATTTAATATCATGTTAGTGTCAGCATAGACATTTAATACCATGTTAGTGTCAGCATAGATATTTAATATCATGTTAGTGTCAGCATAGATATTAAGTATCATGTTAGTGTAAGCTTAGATATTTAATATCATGTTAGTGTCAGCATAGATATTTAATATCATTTTGTGTCAGCATATATATTTAATATTATGTTAGTGTCAGCATAGATATCTAATATCATGTTTGTGTCAGCAAAGATATTGAATATCATGTTAGTGTCAGCATAGATATCTAATATCATGTTAGTGTCAGCCTAGATATTTAATATCATGTTAGTGTCGGCATAGATATTTAATATCATGTTAGTATCAGCGTAGATATTTAATATCATGTTAGTGTCAACATAGATATTTAATATCATGTTAGTGTCAGCCTAGATATTTAATATCATGTTAGTGTCAACATAAATATTTAATATCATGTTAGTGTCAGCATAGATATTTAATATCATGTTAGGGTAAGCTTAGATATTTAATACATGTATCATGTTAGTGTCAGCCTAGATATTTGATATCATGTAAGTGTAAGCTTAGATGTTTTTTTGTATAAACTAATCCTATTCAAGCTCATTAAATTCTGGCTGATACCAACATCTTGCCTTTTAAACCAACCATCATCGAATACATCGTTATGTTAGCTGCATAATCAGATTTAATAGTATTAATAGATTCATGTTGCACTTAAGTGTAAAATTCTGGCTGACATCTCGTATAGAGCTGTTGGTTTGTCTTACCTAGATCAATACCAGTGAAACAAGCTGTAGCAAAAAACATACATTTAACCTTCGATGATTTATCAGTCGATATCACCTGGTATTAATACAGAACCCGGTGTATAGTACAACCAGTGGTAACCACGTCTGAGCAGTAAGCTCCCACACATAAAACGTCCGAGAAAAGTACACGGGTGTTTTTAAAGAGTAAAAAGACCTAAAAGACACAAGTACATGTGTATCTGTTACCAGTTACAAAAGCTGTACCATTGACATACATATTTACAATAAAAATATGTCGAAAACTAAAATAAAGATTCATATTAAACTGATTCGATATGTCAAATGAACATGAACGTACACAACAAAACACACTAACCACATCCAATTTGTAATGTCCGAAATGTGGCTGCTAGTGATTGCGTTGTGATAAAACCAGCGTTGATTTATTTTTAGAAAATCAATACCCATTAACATCTTGCGTGCTAACGATCACACCTGTGTTATAGATGAGGCAGTTTGTGCGGGCGGCAGAAGACACATGAGACAGCGATCACACTGAAATGAACGCTCCGTCAATCGAACGTCTTCTCAGTCTAACACAGCCCGATATGAACACTCCGCCAATAGCTCCCTCAGTCAATCACAGCAAGACAGGATCCCCTGTGTCAACCCCTGTCTGATGTGAACACTTCGCCGAACATTCCCTGTGTCAACCCCAGTCTGACGTGAACACTTCACCGAACATTCCCTGTGTCAACCCCAGTCTGTTGTGAACACTTCGCCGAACATTCCCTGTGCCAACCCCAGTATGATGTGAACATTTCGCCGAACATTCCCTGTGTCAACCCCAGTCTGATGTGAACATTTTGCCGAACATTCCCTGTGTCAACCCCAGTCTGATGTGAACACTTCGCCGAACATTCCCTGTGTCAACCCTAGTCTGAGTGAACACTTCGCCGAACGTTCCCTGTGTCAACCCGAGTCTAATGTGAACACTTCGCCGAACATTCCCTGTGTCAACCCCAGTCTGTTGTGAACATTTCGCCGAACATTCCCATTATCAACCCCAGTCTGACGTGAACACTTCGCCGAATATTCCCTGTGTCAACCCGAGTCTGATGTGAACATTTCGCCGAACATTCCCTGTGTCAACCCCAGACTGATGTGAACACTTCGCCGAACATTCCCTGTGTCAACCCCAGTCTGAGTGAACACTTCGCCGAACGTTCCCCGTGTCAACCCGAGTCTAATGTGAACACTTCGCCGAACATTCCCTGTGTCAACCCCAGTTTGATGTGAACACTTCGCCGAACATTCCCTGTGTCAACCCGAGTCTGATTCTGATGTGAAAACTTCACCGTACATTCCCTGTGTCAACCCGAGTCTGATGTGAACATTTTGCCGAACATTCCCTGTGTCAACACCAGTCTGAAGTGAACATTTTGCCGAACATTCCCTGTGTCAACCCCAGACTGATGTGAACACTTCGCTGTACATTCCTTGTGTCAACCCAAGTCTGATGTGAAAACTTCGCCGTATATTCCCTGTGTCAACCCGAGTCTGATGTGAACACCTCGCCGAACATTCCCTGTGTCAACCCGAGTCTGATGTGAACACTTCGCCGAACATTTCCTGTGTTAACCCGAGTCTGATGTGAATTACGTTTTTCGAGTTTACGATTACACAGCACACCTATAAACGTGAGAGTTTTTAAACTTTCGCAATAAACGAAATTTAAGGTGAAAACAATAGATCGGTCTTCGAGTCCCTTACTTTGTATTAGCCACACTCAGTCTGACAAACATTATCATCCGACTCCAGATCCACGATTGCCCCTACCGACCTTTTTTTTCTTTTGGGCACTAATCGCTTCGTCTTAGTTCGTGCATAAGCTTAAGGTAAGGTTTGAGGGCACTGGGAGGTAACTCTTAAAAATAACTTGTGCGTTTGATTCTGATACCTCTCTAACAAAGAATGAGAATGAAAACAAACTTTGCCGCGAGGTAAAACTACTTTAATAATCACGGTGACCTTGACAAAATTTGTCCGAATCCCTATCCTCTGCATCAGTGTGTCTGAGTGTGTATAAAGCCATTGTCTAAACTCGACTCCATTGTTTCTCTAGCTGGATTGTGTCAAGAGTTTTATGCGAGGAGATTGCTCCTTATGTTTAGGAGCCATACCGGAAGATGCAAGTTATGGCTTATTTTCAGTGATCATGATACATCATTATCTACGCCTTTCTATCTCATACCTTATACATTGCTGGAGATAAACTGTGTGACTGAATACGGACCTACCCACTGTAACTTGTGTTGAGGACTTTAGCCACCTGTGACTGAATATTGACCTACCCACTGTAACTTGTGTTGAGGACTTTAGCCACCTGTGACTGAATACGGATCTACCCACTGTAACTTGTGTTGAGGACTTTAGCCACCTGACGATAGACGTTTAATTTGAATATTACATCTACTACATGTACCTGATACATGTACTTGTGAATGCGAAGTTTTTTTTATTATTATTTTCGTTGTTGACGGTGTTGAGCCTTGCCAATATTTCTCCTGGCCTAGAATCAGGCTTTTAGAAAATTCCTTACCAGTTTATCTACGTAATTCTGTGTGACTTAGTTTTTTGATCCCATGTCCACTGTCCCGAGTATTAGATTTACTGGCGTATTACATTAAAAAGTCAACCCAGCTTGTCTATATTCAGTAGCTCCGAAAACTATAGAACACTTACTTAATTATCCTAATAGTCATCATAAATGATCTGGTGGTTTCCTATGTAACATCGAAGTATTTGCAAGATAATTCGGTTATGTGTTTCTAACTGCCCGTTTGTACACGACTCATGTCGTGTATTTCAGCGGTATTAAAAGTTTAGCAGTGGCGTCGGATTAAATACCATTTTCATTTCACACTAGGGTCTTGATGGAGCTCTTACGGGCAGCAAAGCTCAAGTTAACGTCTTCGCGATGGATTCTTCTTCCTGGTTTGGGAGAATCGTAATTAATCGATTGGTCTGTTATTACTTCTATTTCGTTAATTAGCTTCCGTGTTATAGATAGAAGTTTTCACGATATCCATATGTAGCGTCTCTATGGGAGGTACTACATGGTATGTACCCAGTGCTGCGTCCACTACTACCTTCTCTTTCATGTTTCAGTTAACGTTTCACGGGGCTTTGATACATCTCTTATACGCCTCTGCCATCCTATACAAATAACAAACTTAGATTTTTTAAGTCGTATAACGTTATTGAGTGTCAACGATAACCTGTCGACTCTGCGTTGCGATACTTCCACAAAGTTTCATTTTGTTGATCTTTTGGAAGCATCAGCACTGGATTGGTATTCAGCGGGTGTTTTAGCAATACTCAGACGCTGTCTCTAATGACACTTTGTGACCTACACGATTACCAATGTCTGAAGGTTGTTACAGAGACCCACACTTTTGCTGTGTTTGGAATACGTTAAGCAACCCATGTTATGTTTGAGGGCAGAGACATTTCTCGGTGTCGCAATTCATCTCTGCATCTCTACCTCTACGTAGTTGCAGGCTGGCACCTTCATCTCTCTGGGGCCCTGATCCTGTCGAATGGTAGGGGCTGTCACATAAGCGATATCTTCTTCGAGAAGACTTCTCACTGATTTCGGGCTCAAGTAGACCAGCCATCGGATTTTAGTTCATCTTCTATTCTTGATAAAGCGTTTGCCTCACCGTCATGGTCGTTAGGTCGATGTTGGATCGCCATTGTATACTAGATTTCCACGATCCATCTTTCCCAGTTGACCTCTTATACATTTAAAATACAGTAGCCATTTCAAACTGTTATGATCTAATGCTACAATAAGACGTTCGCGTTGGTCCATAGGTTTCAGTTTCACTCACAAGACATTCGTGTTAGTGCCTCTAAGTCTGATACCAGGACCGGTCCATCAGTCCGGACGGGACATAACCCCACCACAATATCTAAAGCTTATAATCACAATATGACAGATAGGCTCACGGTGAGAGGTTGATAGAGTCGATAGCCAAGTTGATTGAGAAGGTGATCGAAACGATAGAATCATCGATCGTCAACGACTTTTGCATTAGATGCATTCACAACAAAGCGGAATACAATCATTAATGAAACGGATGAATTGAGAATGGATTTGGCTTGATAGCCGACCGATAGAGATGGTACAGTGTAGTATCAAGAGACAATAGCTGATACTAAGCTTGAATGTAATCAAGTCATGTGACTCTACTATTCCCAGGGATTTTTGGATTGAAAGCGCTTCACTTTAGCACCTTTATGTGTGACATGGTGATAGTCACGGGGGTATCCGCTCGTGATTGTGTGTGACATGGTGATAGTCACGGGGATATCCGCGCGTGATTATGTGTGACATGGTGATAGGCACGGGGGTATTCGCTCGTGATTGTGTGTGACATCGTCATAGTCACGGGGGTATCCGCTCGTGATGATGTGTGACATGGGGATAGTCACGGGGGTATCCGCTCGTGATTATGCGTGACATGGTGATAGTCACGGGGGACTCCGTTCGTGATTATGTGTGACATGGTGATAGTCACGGGGTTATCCGCTCGTGATTATGACCGATGTTACCATTATCATAGATGGCACAATACAACTGTAAACCATGCTTGATCTTACATAACTAACTTTATTCTGAAAACGTTGCAATCCGGTAGAGTCCATACTATCACAAGATCACACGAGTACAAAGACATGATATCGAGGGACTTTACAGTCAACGTTGGACGAGTAGTAGACCAATTCACATTGCAGCTGTATGATTGATGGAGAGTGGCGTGTTGAATCCTTGTAATATATGATCGCCATCATGATCTTATAGGGAATTCTGTTATTTTCTTTGTGTGATATTTAGGTTATTTTTTCACCATGCCTATTAATGAGCTTTGTGGTTTCATTGTAAATACCTGAGTTCTCGATGTGAGAATGTGCCATTACTTGGATCTTACCGAGAGTTTACGTGGCGGGCGTAGTCGATGAAGCAGAAGACGCTTCTTCTTCTGGAACACCTTGTATTCACATTGTTCTTTGTAAGGGTCTGATTTTTAGTCTTCCCTTTGTCCATATTTTGCCTTAATATTATATATTTTGAGTTCGGATAATGGTTTTGTTGACCTTTCAATATTATCTTGTTGTTTATTTATGTCGACATATTTTGCAGGCACAGAGCCTCCGAGAAGAAAACTCACTCAAATGTAGAACACATTTGTACTATATAATTTGCTCCCTCGTTTATTTAGCCTGTACTTTTATGTGAAATGGTTGTCATATGTCACTTCCGTGTGCGTAGAACTACCGCGAGACATGTCAAACTGATACAAAAACGAAAAATGTTAACAGGGTGGAGACTTAAGTTACGAGAATGAGTATTTGTACAAAGTCAGCGGAATGTAGATGGTCAATTTAAGTAAAAAAAATAATGATACAGAATTTCTGATGAGTTAAAGCGATAAGAAGCATGCTGTCGATCACTAGTCGATTATCTCAGTCTCGGAGAGATATTGAGTAACCTTCCAATATCGACTAACGATTAGGGTTGTATAACAGTTCACCCCACAACTGATAAGAGTCGTTGTCCATCATCAACAGATAGTTTTATGTTAATGTTATTCTAAGGCAGGCTCATATGGACTGTAAACTAAATTTTAATTGTGGCATTTTAGAGGATTTATTTACCCTTAAGCAACTTTTTATTCACAAGTTAACATACATGTACATCAAACGTATGTCACAGTCGTGAAGTTCTATTTATTTATATAACAATCTATATTGTTTGACATCACATCTGGATCAAAAACTTGACGTCCTGTTAAACTCTGTTAAACTTGACGTCCTGTTAAACTCTATTAAACTTGACGTCCTGTTAAACTTGACGTCCTGTTACGTCCTGTTAAACTTGACGTCCTGTTAAAGTCTGTTAAACTTGACGTCCTGTTAAACTTGACGTCCTGTTAAAGATTTCACCACTTGTGTCCTCCAGTATCATTATATTCAGTTGGTGAGATATCACTTTTCATCCCAGCATAAAAGTTATACTTTGACGTCATTCCCCTAGACACAACGTTAGATATTACCGTAATAATGATTTGTGATGTTGTAACCCATCAGGGTTTGAATTCTATGAAATGAACAATTATATTTTTACGTGAATGGGTACGTATCCTTGTGGAATTACAGGCCCATATAAAGTACCTCAAACTTAAGGTATCTGATCCTTACTTAAAGCAAGAGTTCTACGCCTTTTGGTGGCGTACAGTACGTTGATTCATCGATAAAACTCAACTTAAACAGTCACCATTCATATGGTTATGACTGCCAAACTGTCATCTCCTGAGGAGACTTGTGGTAACTTGATGCTTCAAATGAACGTGTCACTGTTCTACAAACCATATAGGTTCGTTGATAACATTGTCAGAACACTGAAAAAAGATATTCAATTCTGTAGGAGGAATAACTCCGGTCGAATGAACTGATAAAAAATAAAAGGTCTAGATACGCTTTATATAATCGTAAATGAGAGACAAAGATAAAATAGAGTACTTTACTCGTGTGAACAACGACAATGATTCGACAGCCTCTAGATTCAAATAGGTGAAGCAGAATATGACCATGTGTCACCGCAGTACAAGTAACACATGATTCTCTCGTGTAATACGCCGTACGTCATTTCCTCGGAATCTGTTATCTTTCAGTGAATGATTTTGGTTTGGTATGTTTGTGCTTTACGTCCTATCAACAGCTATGACCATTTTATAAGGGCCAGTTAGGTTTTTGAGGTTGAAGAAAACGGCAGTACTCGACGAAAAAAACACTGACCATCATCGGCCAGCACCTGATGTTTTAATTACATACTTGTGCTTCATGTACATTAATAAGGACATGTTTGATTTCCTATCCAACGCTTATATAATTACAATGCTTCAATATGTATTTTCATAATCAGTAAGTACTGACCTGAATAATTTCCTACTTGAACAATGTAGTTATCACTTTGTATAGAGGAGCGTGTGTGATGTCACAGGATATTTACATTTTTCAGGTAAAGCAAGACTCTTTCCCTAAATATGTTAAAATATAATATATTGGATAATCTTTCAAAATACTACTATGATATATCAACAGAAATATTTCATTTCAGAATATTTTATTGTATAGGACTTGCACACAAAAGGAATTGGGCAACAGGCAAAGCCTATAAATTACCTCTACTGAAATAAGAACAGTGCATACATATAATGAAGTAGGAATGCACAACCTTAAATAAAATTACAGAAGTACTAATATGAAATAATATAAGAAATTATTGAATCACAAATTGCTTTAAGTAGTATGAAACGGTTGCTACAAAAACGGCTGGTCGGTCAAACACTAACTGGAGACCAGCCCAGACAAATTATCCATAAACTCGCGCCATTCTGAGCTGGAACCCGAGGACAAGCCGACCGATATCCGCTACCACAAACACACTTATTAGAAATTGAGAAAAATCGAACAGAAACGTTTAGTATCCAACATATTTCTCTGAATCGTCTCCAGAAATGTTTGAACATTCAATAGAATATTATCACTCAGATAAGTTATGGAGTTCATGAGGGAGAGTTCATATTAAGAACACTGAAAGAAGCAATGACCTCAATCTTCAATGATATAACCATACATGTATACAGGTATCGTTATTGTGCAAATTAAACAGATCTGAGTTCGGATTACAAGTTTGATTTCTTGATTGACATAGGGTAATGCTAACTTTTCCTTCAACATGATATTTAACAACAGACGTACACTTGAGCGTCTGTATCAGGTGAGTATGAATAGTTCTTGTTCAGGCTCCAATCGATGTCATTGTGGGAAACAGACAAGCTGAATTGCTCAATTTGGACGTACGTTTCGGGACAAAGCTCGTATTTTAAAGTTATCAACAGAAAGATCGTTGTCTTTTCTTTCTCGTGATATTATTCATTAATAGTTTATATCAATATACAAAATACTGTAAAAAGACTAAACTAATTAGTGATATCAAATTACAATCAGTTGCCGTACTTAAAATTTACCTCCAGATTCCTGCTTTGTCGGTTGTCCCAACAGAAATTTTATATCGTAAAGTAAAGAACATACTGATAACGTTACAATCCCGTAAAAACTCAACAATTAGATAGCCCTTGGAACTTTTGTTATCTGTTTGTAATTTATGTATAACGTAACTAATTTATTATCGCAATTCGACTTACTATCACATCCGCCAATACAGCCGTGATCGTATAGTGGTTAGTACTTCGCGTTGTGGCCGCGACAACCCAGGTTCGAATCCTGGTCACGGCAGACGGCTGTGTCAGTCGCTGTTACGCCACGGCGGATTATTGTTTTTCATTTTTTTTTCTCATAATTCCTCTAACTTCAATTGCGGTTGTTGAAAATAGATTCAAGCATAAATGATTTAAATGAATATAGTTTTCCTCAAGTTATTATTTTAATTCGAAAACGATATTTCAAATTTGATTTCATCAAAATGAAAGTGGTATTTACAACATTTGACAAAAACTGGAAGTACGCTCGCGAAACTCCGGTAAATATCACGTTCTAGGCTGATTATCTTTCTTATGTAACCCCACTCCCCATTGTCTACTGCTAAAGGAAAACCAAGTACCCAAGAGCCTCTAGAACCGATATTGTGAAGAAGTAACCATGTTGATTTCAATTGAGAGAAACACGAAACACAAGCCGACACGTCGTGGGCTCGAGGGATAGTCAATATCTTTAACCCGCATGGCAATCGACCTCGTGGTTCTGCATGTCAGAACCTCGACCTACATTTTTTTTTCAGAAATATTGACTTGGCATCATTCTGACTTCAAAGCCCCCGTATCGATCAGGAACGGTATGGATTCTGTTGTTCCTGAACCCACATCAGTAACATACAAAAATACATTGGATGCATAAATGTTTTTATTTATCGTCCCATTCTAAGCACTAAATCGTACCATGTTAACAAAACGGCCCTTCCGAGAGGTTCCATCATTACTAAATGTCTAAAACTAATAGTTTTTAAAGCGAAGTTGGCCTTATGTATGTACGCTGGCATGAATCATATCACATACACCTACTAGCAAAATACTACTCAATTATTAAACGGTTTGATTAAACTTACCCACTAAAATAATTCCGTCGTGTGAATCAGATTGACCGTTGGGAATTGTTGCCAAGACGAAGCATGACGTTGTCTTAAGTAATGGCATATGTAATGTTTCTATTACAAGCCAGCAATGTCGCTGTCTTCGATCCGGGGGCCTTTTAAGTCTTGTTCGTGGACCGTCTGTTGTCCTCCAAATTATTCTATAAAAGGTTTTTTGTATTGCACGTCAAACACATACATATCGAAAACTGGAAATATCAAAATATGTGTGATGCTCAGTTTGTTACAAGTGTAGTACAGTAGCCACTACACGACGATTCAGGTTTACAACGTGATATAATGACTATACGTTACACAACGTATGACTTACCTTGATTTACCTTGACCGGATGGCCGGGAAATGAGCTTAAAGCTCGTATTGGCCCAATTGAAATCTTTTGCATCAATTCTTTAATGTTTTCGCTGCGCTAGCGGTAGATGGTTATGTTTTTAAAAAAGGTCTCACGGTAGAGTAACATCTCTTAATTCACACATTGAATTTGTTGTCCTTGTCTCTCTCTCTTTCCAGTCAGTGTTCAGGTTACTCTTAGATATGTTCATAGAGCTCGCTGTAACTGTTGCCTCTGATAAGAAGTTCCACTTATTTACTACCCTATTTGAAAAGCGATTTTGACTACTGTTTGATCCAGAGAACACTTTTCCAAGTTTGAGTGAATGTCCACGAGTAATTGAATTCTCTGATATTTTTATATTGTCCAAGCTAACCTCCTCATAGCCGTGCATTATCTTAAATAGTTGGATCACATCGGCTCGATCGCGTCTGTAAAGTAGTGTTGGTAGACCCAGGATCCTCAGGCGGTTTTCGTATGGTGTATCGCGAAGTCCAGTTACCATTTTTGAAGAGCGACGTTGTACTTGCTCTATACAGCTAAAATGTCCTTTTTGTATAAGGGTGACCATAAAACACTCGCATACTCTAAATGGGGTCTGACAAAACTCTTATACAGAGGAAGGAATATGTCCAAACAAGTAAAGGTGTTTTTAATCAGTCTAATGCTTGATTAGCTTTTTTCACTTTCATTGCTATGTGATCGTTGAATTTTAACTCGTGATCAAACAACATTTCAATAGAGATACTGTACACGACACACTGTACGTGCTACAATACACGTTCTCAAATATACACGTGATTCTATACAGGTGGCATACTACAATGTCTATAATACCCGTGATTCCATACAATTGTTAAAAACTCTGTACAATACACGTGTTACAAACGTAAATTTACAACTGTTACAAATCTTTCTGTACACTCAAGAACATCTTCCATTTTTGATCAATCAGAACAGTTTCCCTATCTTCAAAATCGTTTGAAAATACATTGGCTCTATGCCGCATGCAGTAAGCGATTTTATGTATAATATAAATATAGAATCTTATACGGGTTTTCATTTCATATGAGATGTATGAAACGAGTCTAAGAATTTTTCAATTAAGCGAGTCTCTGGCGAACTAAAATAAAAAAATCGTGAATTTCATATGAAACGAAAACGAGTGAAATATCCTTTTAATCACATAATCAGGATTTTTTGGCTTTAGCCCATCCTCGATACTCTAGGGGTTACGCTTACTTTCGCTCTCTATCTGCAACCCTTCGAATCAATCGCTACCAACAGTTGTCGTTCCTTACACTATGAATAAGGAATGTCGTTTTCGCGGGGTACATACGTTCGGGTGATTAATCATTACTTCTGTAGGATTTTTAACTTGCTTTCCTCTTTTGGTTTACTGTTTATCTTCTGTGGTGTTCGATTGGACATTTAAGAATGTCTTTATAAACACATCTATCGTATTCGTTGACGAGCCTTGATAGCCGTCGTTCATTATTCAGAAGAGTCTGTTCAAATTGTAAATATTTTCAGGATAAAGTCTATCAAAAATACAGTGATTTTTTTAACCTACATGAAAATATGTCAACTAGAGAAATAAATTATTGTTTTATAATCATAATTGGAAAACAGTAAAATGTCAAGCTGAAATATACTGCCACCGGGGTCGACAAGACAACAGAACACTGACTGAAGAGCTTCACAGAATGGACAGTCTCGGGCTTTTCTCCTTCTAAAAAACAAAGTGCCCCTTTGTATAAATATTGGACCCATTTTTGTGTTAAGAATGGACAGCTACTGAATAATGTACCAGTAATGCAGTTGACAACAATGAGGCATCTGTGTGGATGCAACATGAACCATGGTCAATGATGCATGAACGTTTATTGTAAACTTATTGGACAGTTACAGGTAGGATAACTATATTTGGAAATGCACATGATTTTCATGTCCAAATACTGATATAGTGAATCCTGAGCATTTATCAGACAGTCCAGCTTGGTCATTATAAGTGAGAACATTTAATTATCAGGAGATGACGATACTGCTTTCAGCATCACTTTTGAAGATTTTTAATGTAATGAAATGTTGATTAATACAGCACAACGGACATAGAACGACAGTGAAAGTTTACTAAAATGACACTCGGACTGCATAGAGTAATTACTGAAGCAAACTGTAAAGCAATCACAACCCAAAACAACACCTAATCCAACCCTGGTGGTAGTTCCAGGTGATAACCACTATATTCGTGGAACATCAGGAAACGCCTATTGGTTTCGATGAATAATATTTAATGAGTAAATACACGGAATACAATTACAATGTGATGCTATCTAAGTCCGTGGTACATACAAGTATGTTTAGTGCATAAGTAAATTGTGGAATTTCTTCTAACATTTGCTGGCGCTAAAAGGTATCTTTGTTACCTGTAACTGTCCATTATAAGGCCAGTAGCTTGTACATTATTCTACTATATAATGTACAACAAGAACAAAGGATGACGTCACAACATTTTAACTTTTAACATGGGTCACAATACACACATAGCTAACAGAAACAAGTAAAATTGTCATTAATTACGTAACAAACATAAATAAAACTAAACAAAATAATTATTAAAACAAAAATAGTCTAAAGGTATGAACCATTGATCCAATGTAACACAGTGTTTGTTCAAAGATTTTTGAAATAGTTTGAGCCCTTGGATCATTATCGTTAGGCTGCTTATAATTTAACATGTCCATGCAATATACACGTATTTCGTTTTATTGCAGTTATGTAATTACAATTTGGATTGTCTGGATCTAGTTGAATCGTATTGGAGAATGTTTGCAGCCTGCAGGTGTTCGACTCAGAACAGTATCTTTATCACAATGTCCATTTAGGTCTATTCTCGTGAAAGTTGTTTTTATTGTCGATCGCGTTTCTCATTCAAAGTGACATGTTTTAAGGTCATGTCCTAGTCATTACTGAAGATGAGATCAGGGCGAGAGAAATATCGTAAGGATGAATATTACATCATGATACATTAACAAAGGTCCCTTTTATTTGGTAACCGTTAAAGTGAATATTAATATGTTTCATGCTTAATAATTATTCTGTGTTTATAAGGTAAGATATACAGGGTATAGGTAAGATATACAGGGTTAAGGTAAGATATACAGGGTTCAGGTAAGATATACAGGGTTCAGGTAAGATATACAGGGATAAGGTAAGATATACAGGGTTAAAGTAAGATATACAGGGTATAGGTAAGATATACAGGGTTTAGGTAAGATATACTGGGTTAAGGTAAGATATACAGGGTTCAGGTAAGATATACAGGGTTCAGGTAAGATATACAGGGTTTACATGTAGGTAAGATATACAGGGTTTAGGTAAGATATAAAGGGTTTAGGTAAAATATACTGGGTTAAGGTAAGATATACAGGGTTTAGGTAAGATATACAGAGTTTTGGTAAGATATACAGGGTTTAGGTAAGATATAAAGGGATTAGGTAAGATATACAGGGTTTAGGTAAGATATACAGGGTTTAGGTAAGATATACAGGGTTCAGGTAAGATATTAAGGGATAAGGTAAGATATACAGGGTTTAGGTAAGATATACAGAGTTTTGGTAAGATATACAGGGTTTAGGTAATATATACAGGGTTTAGGTAAGATATAAAGGGATTAGGGAAGATATACAGGGTTTAGGTAAGATATACAGTGTTTAGGTAAGATATACAGGGTTCAGGTAAGATATGAAGGGTTTAGGTAAGATATACAGGGTTCAGGTAAGATATACAGGGTTCAGGTAAGATATGAAGGGTTTAGGTAAAATATACTGGGTTAAGGTAAGATATACAGGGTTCAGGTAAGATATACAGGGTTCAGGTAGGATATGAAGGGTTTAGGTAAGATATACAGGGTTAAGGTAAGATATACATGGTTCAGGTAAGATATACAGGGATAAGGTAAGATATACCGGGTTTAGGTAAGATATAAAGGGTTTAGGGAAAATATACTGGGTTTAGGTAAGATATACAGGGTTCAGGTAAGATATATAGGGTTTACATGTAGGTAAGACATACAGGGTTTAGGTAAGATATAAAGGGATTAGGGAAGATATACAGGGTTTAGGTAAGATATACAGAGTTTTGGTAAGATATACAGGGTTTAGGTAATATATACAGGGTTTAGGTAAGATATAAAGGGATTAGGGAAGATATACAGGGTTTAGGTAAGATATCCAGGGTTTAGGTAAGATATACAGGGTATAAGGAAGATATACAGGGTTAAGGTAAGATATACATGGTTCAGGTAAGATATACAGGGATAAGGTAAGATATACAGGGTTTAGGTAATATATACAGGGTTTAGGTAAGATATACAGAGTTTTGGTAAGATATACAGGGTTTAGGTAAGATATACAGTGTTTAGGTAAGATATACAGGGTTCAGGTAAGATATAAAGGGTTTAGGTAAAATATACTGGGTTTAGGTAAGATATACAGGGATCAGGTAAGATATACAGGGATAAGGTAAGATATACAGAGTTTAGGTAAGATATAAAGGGTTTAGGGAAAATATACTGGGTTTAGGTAAGATATACAGGGTTAAGGTAAGATATACAGGGATCAGGTAAGATATACAGGGATAAGGTAAGATATACAGGGGTTAGGTAAGATATAAAGGGTTTAGGGAAAATATACTGGGTTTAGGTAAGATATACAGGGATCAGGTAAGATATACAGGGATAAGGTAAGATATACAGAGTTTAGGTAAGATATAAAGGGTTTATGTAAAATATACTGGGTTAAGGTAAGATATACAGGGTTTAGGTAAGATATACAGGGTTTAGGTAATATATACAGGGTTTAGGTAAGATATACAGGGTTTAGGCATAAACAGTTTAGGTATGGGTTTAGACAAACACATAATTCCATACTTAGCACATAATTTTGACAGACATGTAGACACTGTTTCGGATTTGTAAAGATATCAGCTATGGGAATCAGCGATTTTGTTTTAAAAGGTTGACGTTTTATTCTTATCTATAGTAAAACATGGTATTTCAGACGGTGATATATGGGAATGGGGAAACAAGAAAGGAGTTGTGTCGATATGTCCCTAGAGCCCTTAAACTATATGTCATATCATTAACCTGATGACCAGAGAGCTTTCACATCGTAGGGAGATGTTAGTCGATAGGTGTGAATCAGGAACTACCGTAAAAAAAACATGTTTACACTCAAGTCAATACATGTTTACACTCTTCAAGTCAATACATGTTTACACACTTCAAGTCAATACATGTTTACACACTTCAAGTCAATACATGTTTACACTCAAGTCAATACATGTTTACATTCAAGTCAATACATGTTTACACTCAAGTCAATACATGTTTACACTCAAGTCAATACATGTTTACACTCAAGTCAATACAAGTCAATACATGTTTACTAGCAACAGAAACTATCGGTTTTCTTCAAACAATGTATGTTCAAATATTAAAAATGTTCGTCCTTAAATTTATTTGACCCTCAGTGTAGTTTACTCTTTATTTGTGTGGGATCGTTTGTAACAATATGTTAACAATTTATCTGGGAGTTACCCCCCTTCATTCCATGAAGCTTGACAGCTCGATAAAGGTTCCTATCAAGAGTATGTTTAACAGACTAAGGTTATAGCGTTGAGTACTAAAACTTCCCCTACATATGCAACCTTAGCTTTGGTATACCTTAAGGACAACGTTTTCAATCCTAAGATCGAAACAATATTTTGGGAAAACTTCACTAATATGTTTTTATGTTTATAAGCTCCTGATAAGAATTTTGAAAATAAATATTTTGAATCCAGTTGAATACTTTACAACCTTCGAATTGCTATAAGACAGGGTTACGTTAGCCGTCTTTTCCTTTTATAGACTTTATTCTCATAAAATTACAACCGATCTGTTTTTAAAGACAGCGGACGCCTATGCCAACCTGTGTATTAGTGTTATTCTAACAATAGGTAACACACCAAAGTAAATAACGTCGGTACAAATAACATATCAACTCATTATATGAAGCCAATATGTGTCTTGAAATCTCAACTATAATTTGCATCTATAATATGCAGTCCACTTAATACGTACAATCATGCACTATGCTACTAGTATTTAATAATAATAACACTTGGAAATATTACAAACACCACACACGTTGGACTATCGGTAATTTGTGACATATTTGATAACTTAGATACACTTGGTAATACTACAAACACCTAACACGTTTGGCTATTGGTAATATTTGATGATATAGATGACACGTTGGTTTCCAGTCAGCCAAAGTTTCCCTGACACGTCCACAGCCACAGCCCAAGGATTGGTTACCATGGTGTGTTTCTGTCCATCAAGTAGAATGTGTCCATCCTGTCCGTCCTCTCCCAGCAGGTACACGAGGTTGTGTTTATAGCAAGAAGCTAAGAGGTGTCCGTGATTGTCATATGTGATGCCATGAGGGTTAAAATCTGAACGAAGCCCAGTCCATTTTGATTTTAGTTCTCCTATTTTTGTGTAAACGAGAACATTATCTCTGCAAGCGATAGCGATGTCGTCATTGAAAATGTTATGGGCAATCCTATAGGGATCGCATAACACCGGATCTTCTGTGACGTCAAGTATCTCCATAAGTATTTCCCCTTTCCATGACAACCTCACAACTTTTCCAGGGTCATCTTTTAACTGGGCACAAACCAAAATGTCCTGTCCAGTCACCAGGGCAACGCCCTTCACGCTGAAAGGCGCAAAGTTCTTGATGTCTCTGAAATCTGACGTATCATTCAGGAGATCTTTACTCCAGACTGTAGATTTTGCTGTCAAAACCATATCCTTGTCGCTATTAACAGCAATATCTTGCACCGGAAATGGAGTTTTTAACACCCTGACCGTTTTTCCTGTTTTGTCTATTTTCTCTACGCTAGTTTTGTTCGAGTGTGCAATCCAAGCCATTTGGTTTGACACAGGACATATTTTCCCAATACCTCGAGCGTTTTGAGTATGTACAATCCCTAAAATCTCTACGCTACAGAGATTTCCCTTCATGTCCCGTACTGGTGTTTGGGGTTCGACAATTTCGTTTGTGAGGCTTCCAAATATATCGTCGACGGTTCCCTTGGCAATCAATGAGAAGCTGAAGCTGTGACAAGGCATCTCCGGCAGCACGGCTTTCTTGAATGTATCAATGGTTAGTTGTGTGAAGGACTGGAGGTCAGTTTGTCTGGCTAATTCCTGTTTCTTTCTAAGTTGTTCTTTGCTGTCATCCAACGCACGGCGAAATTCAGAGCATTGTTCACGGTGGTGTTCCAGGTGGGTTTGGCTATCCGAAAATAGTTTTTCAACTCGTTGTAACATTTTCTGTTTTGCTTTCTTCAATTCCTGTTCAAGTTCATTTTCGCGAGCTTGGATTGCGGAAACTAAGTCCTCTTTTAAACTCTGATTTTGCTTTATTTCACTACTTGTTTCATTGGAACGTTTTGCACAATGTCGGAGTTTAGATTTCAGAATGTTTTCTAACAGTTTAACTTGGTACTGCTGACGGTCTGTTGCTTTGTCCTTAGCTGTATTTCCGATCAGTTCAACGCTGTGTTGTCCGGGCGTCACGTGATATTCTAAAACACATTGAAAACAACCCTCGTTATTTTCACACGTTCGGCACACAAACTTGATAGTCTCACTGTTGTGATTTGGGCAGTTTCTTTCCGAATCATGTGTTTCACTTTCTACTTTAATGTCAATCAAATATTTTGGTATCACGGTACAGTTTCTCGTTTGCGCTGTTCTATTGTGTACGGAGTTGCATATTTCACAAAGGTATTCCTCACATCTCAAACAGTAAAAGTTTACATTCACTAATCTAAATTAAACGTGTTCTTCATCTATTGGATCCTCCATCTTTTCAGATCGAGTTACTTGATTTTATAGATAAATCAAATCTTTCGTTTCTTTTTGGGAGAGAGGCGACATATGTATATGGTATCCATCTGATGAGTAAATCAGCCTTTCAAATTCAGCACAATACAGTCCTTCACGACTCTGAAATAGCAAATATATATTTCATAACAACATCTACATTTGCTGATTAACTACATACACGTCTTCTCTCCGATGTGTGTGTTACACAAGGAATAAAACAATCTGAATCTGAATGAGACATACCTGTATGTACAATGGAGTATTCTGTAAGCTACGAGCAGTCTTATATTATGTGAATACAGTTATAGCTATGTTAATATATCTAAGCTGCAGAAATCGATTTACCTGCATACAAAATGGCTCTATTATGTCCAAAGATTATTTACATAGTACATAGAAGCATGCTATTTATGTAGAAATAAACATACGTTTAACTTAGAACAATGCCATGTGTCATTTTATGTGACTTACGGCTGAATATTGAAGCAATGTTTGAAATATAAATGTTCAAAACATCTTTATGTGTTCAGATAATTGTGTACTTTACTACAGTTTGATAAGCAGATATTGACAGATTACAAAACTCGTACGTAATATTGATATTATCATTGAATGTAAACTATAAGTATAAAACATAGTAGCATCAACCTCTGTTATATCTAGTTTGTGAGACAATATCGTGTCTAATAACATCACTGTATGACGTTTATATATTGTATGTCCATACCACTGCTCAATAAAACACTACTTACGTTCCGGGTAGCCGTTAACTTCCCCCTTCACTTCAGTGGAGCTTGATATCAACGAAATGTATGTCCTGCGCGCGATCTAATTAGATTGGTCCTGCACGGTGTGTAAACAAACCCATTCTAATTTGGTTACGTAACCTGGGACTTTTACAAACAAAATGTGGTTACCTGAAATTTTACCTATGTGTCGTTGTACATAATACGCGTATTTTACAACCATTTTGGTTTGATTTAAATATCAGCGATATGATGATAACACTGGGAAAATATGTTATATACCATTAATATAACCAGAATATCTCGAATTAGTTACACTCAAATCTTCAGCCACATTAAAATCAATGATTATATATTTTTTTTTATGTATATCATTAAACTATTTAAAGAGTACTGTTTCTCTCCTATACATATCCTTGCCTTGTAACGTTTTGTTGAAGCTGAGAACTAAAACAAAACAATACAATTACAGTAAAGTAATGGAGGTACACTGGTATCTATGTCTTCATCTTAAATTACTCTATATTTCTTTTACAACAATAATCAGTATACAAGATAATTGTAAGCGATGGAATGTAGTTTTGAGATTGATAGATTTATGCGGAGTCATGTTCCTTTACGCGAGAAATAACTATTCGAAAGCTAGTTGTTCACCTGGAAATTCATATATCACTGGGGAGGGTATACGTTATTGAATTACCAGTAAACGTTACTTCTGAGCGGATGCGAGGATTACTTGTTACATTTACATTTACACTTACATTTCAAGTTAAAATGTATGTGATCAATCAATAAATATCAACGTGTTCATAAATTAAACATCTGGAAATGTTTTGCTTTATCAGAATTTATCATCTTATTAAGCTGATATCTGACATGAGTCTACTTAACGATTGGCCACCGTGAGTGTATTGAGGTAAGCTTTCAACATATACTTTTGCTTACTCGCTGCCAGCCGAATTTATTTCTTACTGTTAAAGTTGGGTTTTAATTGAAATAAAAAGGAGATATTTCACGTATTCATTATGTGTACATTGATGAGGAATGTGTATGGGTGTTTAAATCAACAATATGTGGACCATTCATTCAATTTTATTTAAAAAAATATACAGGAGCATCAATACGAACAGTGTTGATATATGTCTGCTTTTAAAAAGAGCATATCTAAACTATATTATTAGTTCGAGGTAAACACTTGTTCACGCCTCGTTTAATACAAAACTTAATTTGAGAGACATTTCTCACCTTGAGGTATTCAGTAATAACATTGCCCAAATCAATGGCCATTGCTGTATATGGATCAATAACATTTTTGCATTAAGCTTATAAATAAGATGGCATATTACTCAAGTGTTCAATTGTAATGGAACCTACGTCACTGAGGTAATACAGCGGGTACCTGTTTACAAACATGTTAAAGCAGTAAATCACATATAATTACCTCTCACTTGTCTTACCGTTGTTCTTGTGAACGCTTTGTAACGGGTACTCTCTGGCGCAGACGCCACAGGTCTTCACTTTGTATGAGGCCCCACATTAAACACTTACCGTAAAACAGTTTGGTTTTGTCTGATTTGACCCCATTGCCTTTTGTACTAAGGTAGCAGTGTACAGTAGCGTACGGTGGTCATGGCTGATATTTATGTACAATGAATAACCCATGTAATATTACATGTATCAAAGTTTAAAAAACAAATCAGCACTAAAATTGGCATATACATGATGAAGTAGACTATGTGGGCTTCACATTTAAAAAAAAAAACGAATTTGGTTTGAGACTACATTTTTGGCCATTTACAAATCTGTGTCTACACAACAAAAGCTAGCTTTTCATGAAGTCTATTTTTGCACTCAGCACATGTTTAAATATTGTAAAAAAAATCCAGTTGAACGACCTATGCTAAAACGTGAGTGTTTCTGTTACCGAGTAGGTGAAATTCAATTTAAGACAGGTTTTAAGAAAGAAATACTACTCGCGTGGGTCAAATTTTGGATTAAAAAACATCCTTTTTACATTTCTGGCGTTTTTTTATGTGGTAACCATGGTTTTCACAATTCCCAAATCGGGGAAATCATTTTTTGAAAAAAAATGCCCTTTATTTTTAGTATCAAGCAATTTCTACTGTACTCTGCTAACTAATGATTTCTGCCTGCTCTGTGATGTGCAACATGATACCCTACGTGATGATTTGGAATGGAAGATGTGCTTAAATTGACTAGTCACAATCGAAGTCAGTGGTGTTACCAAACCCATGATATTAGTTTGGCGTAATTTAATTATCAGCGATTTGATTAATACATATTTATTCCGGAGAAATACAAGTATAAAAATAAATATCTGTTGCAGCCAGCAGTATATAAGTAACGTCACAAGGGGTTAAACAGGCCCTTTCACCTGTCGCTGTATCCTTCATGTGTTTCGGGAAACTTCAGAAATGGATTTTCATTCATTCATGAGTCCTAATGGACGAAATGACTATACGGCGCAGTAAAATATTTACTTTGTATGGTTTTCTGCATCGAGAGTAAATTGTTGACATTAAGATGGCTTTCCTGTTTGGTTTTACTGTTTATCTTCTGTTGTGTTCGATTTGACATTCAAGTTTGTCATTAAATGTACAATGGTCAATCTTATTGTAGCAGTTGTCAACTTGAACGTCAGATAACCGTTCGTTCATTATACAAACAGATTTGTTCTAAATTTATATATTATCAGAATAAAGTGCACCAAAACACACGATTATGTACACCTATAAGTATATGTTTGATCTAGGGCAATAAAAACATCTTTTGAAATTTCAAATTGGAAAACAGTAACATACTAAGATGAGACTTATACATTGTACTCATAAAGAATCACCACCCAAAAAGTTATTTGTTCAAATTTTGTTTCGATATGAGGGATAAAATGACAATGAAACTTAAATAGACTGTCACCGGGGTCTTAAATACAACAGAAAAAAGTACTAGAATGTATAACATGGGTTACAATAGTTAATATAAACAAAGAAAATGTTATATAAAACAAATCCCTCTAAGGGCACGAACCATTTACTCCATAATAACACAGTGTTTGTACAAAGGTTGTGTAGCCCTAGGATCATTATAGTACGATTTTGTGAAGCATAAATATTACACATGTAATTTAACATGCTGATACAATATACGTGTACTTCTCAATAATCTTCTGCATTTATGTAAAAATATGTTATTTTATTTTTGGATTGTTTGTACAAAACAACAACTTTTGGAAACATGTTGGAGAATGTACGCAGCGTGGAGATGTTTGATGCTTTCCAGAAAATGTACTGGAACACAATGTCCATTAAGGCCTTATGATTGGGAATCGTTTTCATTGTTGATAACGTTTCTCATTCAAAGTGACTTAATGTAATGTCACGGACTAGTCTTGCTCAAGGTGAGAGAACTGGTGTAATGATAAATATTACATCAGTATAATTGACCAAAAATCCTTTAAATTTGTTAACCGTTAAGGTAAATGTTAATATATTTCATGCTTAATAATTATAGTTTGTTTATTAGGCAAGATATAAAGAGTAGGTAAAGGTTTAGAAAAACGTATAATTCCCCACTTGTCACATTATTTTGACAGACATGTAGACACTGTGTTCGCTATGTTAAGGGTTCTGCTATGGCAATCAGCGATTTTGTATGAAAGTTGTATTATTATCTTAAGTAAACCATGGTATCCTAGACGGTGGAATATGGAAATTGGGACACAGGAAAGAGGAGTTTTCTCGATATGTTCTGAGATCGCTTTAACTTTATCTCATTAATCTGATGACTCGACAACATAGTAAGCTTAACTAATGTGGGAAATGTTAGGTGTGAACCAGGGGTTACCGGAAACAAATTACACAAGTCAATATGTGTTTACTAGCAGCAAGATCATCTTTTTCTTCGATCAATACGTGTTAAGATGTTTAAAATGTCCGTCCTTAAATTTGTTATATTTTCAGTATCGTTTATGCGTTATTTTTGTGGATAGCCAATCAGTACAATAATTAATTTTGCGAGCGTTTCGGAGAATAGCGCGTAATATTTGTCCTATAGGTACTTGAAGATCGTATTAGGGAGAGTAATTCGTGGGATTTGGTATTGACCAATGAGGTTGGAGCATACGTGTGGGGTAGGACACGGGTGGTTGTTATTGTGTCATTCTAGCTTCGGACGTAGACGGAACGTACAAGTTTTAAAATTTCATCACCAAGAAGTTGGAAACATTGACTAGTCAGTGCCTCATTTCAGAAAGTGAAATATTGGCGGAACTAGAGAGGATGCTGTCTGCAAGTTAGAAAACTTTAAGGACGAGATTAGTGAAGACTTATAAAAATGGCAGATTCGTCGGAGACCGGACGGTAGGTGGCGAAGGAGTATGAGACCAATGCTTTGGCTGACGACTCGGAGGATGAGAAATGGAAAACGAGAGTGGAGGCACAGAGAATGACGAGGCAAAAGCGCTATTCCCCATATAGCGTCCCTTCAGTACGCCAGGTAGCGCACCCACAGTCCGTTGGCGACGAAGCTACCCGGGACCATGGATAGGAGACCAGGATTGTGTTTTACCTGTGGAAAGCCTGGTCACTTGAGGATGGACTGTGTACAGCACAGGGCGGCCCAAGGCCAGACTATGATCAGTACAAATTTATTTATATGTAATTGTGTGGAATCAACGGTACGAATGAGTTTGTTCCGTTTGACGTGAGGCGTCGGGTGAGAAACGCACAGGTAGCGGAACCACACCGGTTCCGCTTCAATGAACACAATAACTGCGGTATTAGAGTCGCGTACGAGGTCAGGTTCAGAGGTCAGGTCACCGGTAGGAATGTTGCGCAAGGCTTTGCATGAATTGGTGAGCACAGGGGTTTGTAAAAATATATTGGATGTTATCCGCTTTGGTTGTAAATTACCTTTGTATTCTATACCAGAGAATATTGTTTTGGGGAACAATAAATCCGCGAGGGACAACGGAGATTTTGTAAGACAGGAGATAGATGCTTTTCTTTTGAAGGGTTGTGTACAGGAAGTGTATTCGATTCCGAAAGTAGTGAATCCGTTGACAGTGGCAGGTAACAAGGAAAAGTTACGACTAGTTTTGGATTGCAGATATGTAAATCCGTGCCTCTAAAAAAAAGAAAATATGAGTTTAAATATGAGGACTCTGCAGTGGCATTGGACATATTTAAGAAAGGTGATTGGGTATTTACTTTTGATTTCAAGTCAGCGTACCATCATATTGAGAGTTTTACAGATCATATGGCATTTTGGGGGTTTTCTTGTGTTATCGATGGTAGGACGAGAAGATTTGTTTTTCTGGTTTTACCGTTTGGTCTGTCTACAGCAGGTTACATATTTACAAGGGTCACATGTGAGCTGGTCAAGCAGGGACACAAGGTGATTACGTATCTAGAGTGGTATCGGAGGGCATGACACGGAGTCTGAAGCGGGGTTTCTTAGCAATATTGTTAGGGTGGATTTATGTCGTTTTGTTTTTCTGATAGCAGAGCAGAAATTCAGTCAGGACGCGAACTGGTTGGGGTTGCAATGGTTTTTTTCGGGAAGGAAGGACTGTTATACCAGAAAATAAGATTGACAGACTGACTGAGTCATTACGAAAGTTGTTGGATAGTGTGTCTCAAGGAATCTTTGGAGTGACAGCAAGGCATATTGCTTGTTTGGTTTGGTCAAATCATTTCAATGAAGGTGGCGATGGGTCCAGTTGTCAGATTGATGACAAGGCATAGGTATGCCAGCGTAGTGATGAACGCAAGTTGGGATTCTCGGATGTACCTTTGCAAGGAGACTATAGACGTAATACGATTTTGGTGTGCTAATGTAAGGCGATTGAAAGGATCTTTGATGGATAGATCATTCTAGTGGGATTACATGGTGTACAGAGATGCATCTACGACCGGTTATGGTGGTTACATATTGAATGTAAAAGGCAGTGAGGTATTGGGTCAGTGGACAGAATCAGAGAGTAAAGAAAGCTGAACCTGGAGGGAACTCGAGGCAGTTCTAAGAATGCTGACGCATTTCGATGGTGGCCTGGTAGGGCGTAAGGTGTTGTGGTTTACCGACAGCCAATTTGTGGCTGCGATTATTGTGAGTGGCAGTAAAGTTTCTGCACTTAACGACAAGGCGGTTAAGATAAAAGAGGTATGTGAGGGTTGGAAGTTTTGCCAACATGGGTGCCAAGGGCAGATAATCAGCTTGTTGACATGTACAGTAAATACACAGATGGTGATGACTGGTGCAAACGATACGAGGTTATATAGTTGGAAGAGAAGTGGGGAGAGTTTACTGTAGACAAGTTTGCAAATATCAGCAATGCTAGATGCTCTGTTTTCGTAATAGAGCCTGTAATGCTACTTCAAGGTAGTATAGATGCTGGGAATGATAAATCAGTGTTTTAACAAGAACGGGGGTCCTCGTATGGTGGGACTGAGGATTGAATTTTGATCAGGTTGTAATTGTATTTTCAGTCATCGGGCTACACACAAACATAGACGTAGCAGTTAGAACTGCAGGGCAGCATACGGACCGAAATAAGGTGCTGGCTAAGCACATGGCGTATTACATACTAAAGGCAAAGAGTGACAAGACAGTGAGCTAGTATTATAACGATTTTTAAAAAGTGGGAGAGCTTCATAAGGCAGGACAGCGGTTGTCCACTTCCGGCGCAGCCTATACAGGTTGGGTTGTATCTCACGCATCTTTTGGACGCGGGTGGTTCATACAGTGTGGTACGACAGTAGTATACGGGATCAAATGGGCTCACGGAATCAACGGTTTGGATGATCCGACGGAGAACGGTTTTGAAACCGATATGTGAGTGGAGCTGTGCGAGATACACAAAGACTCTAGGGACTTTTGGTGATGGTAGTTATATTTCTTGCAGGTTTCTCAGATTTGCTGAGTTGAGTGAGTTGAGGTGTTCGAATGTGTCATTGCATGAGCATTTTTTTTTTTAAAGCTGGTCATCGGGAAAAGTAAAACGGACCAATACAGACTAGGTAACGAGGTAATCATTGCGAAAGGTAAGACAGTGGCATGCTCGTATGTAATGATTGAGCGATATTTGGCTTTATAAGACGCAACGATAAGTTCGAGTGATTAATCTTTTTAAGGCAGTGTTAAGTGGGGAAGCGGTTTGTAAGCTTATATTAAAACAAAAACCGGAAAGTTATACAAGAGTTCGGGAATGCGTTGTAAAAAGGCTAAAGAAGGTGGGGGAAACTCTGAATCTAGGTTAACATTCGCTAATGGCATGTGGTGCTACGGAGGTGGCAAAAAGCGGTGTCAATGATAGATGCTGGAAAAGACATGGCAGATGGAGAAGCGATGTGTCGAAGGACGGCTATGTTGCCGATTCGCTTCAGTGCAGGCTGCAAGTTGCAGAGCAATTGGGTTTGTAAGTACCGCTCAGAGCCCGTTCTTTTATATCTATCGGCCGAGTAGCTACCTGCATATATCATGGTTTGCGCGCGTTTCGGAGAATAGCGCATAATATTTGTCCTATAGGTACGTGAAGATCGTATTAGGGCGAGTAATTCGTGCGATTTGGTATTGACCAATGAGGTTGGAGCATGTGTGTGGGGTAGGACACGAGTGATTGTTATTGTGTCATTCTAGCTTCGGACGTAGACGGAAAGTACAAGTTTTAAATCTAAATTTAATTTAAATATATATTTCATATGGAATGTTATGTACATGAATATATTGAGAATATATGGGAATCGTATTTATGTTTGATGTATAGAAACACCAGCAAAACAAAAAAACAAAAACCTGAAGCATAGACGGGCTGGAACACCTCCTGCTTCCTAAAAGGAGTTCAGGTTGGGTGGCGCGCTTGGTTTTTGTAGATAAATACGATTCGAAATGGGAGGGAGAGAGTGTGGGTTGTGGAGTGAATTTGTCAAAATTGTATGGAAACGTCTTTATCGCATCAAATGCAATTATAAAAAATGCCTGTTCTGTCGTTCCATCGGCCGAGTAGCTACTATAGAGGACTCTAATAATTTATCTGGGAGTTACTCCCCTTTATTTTATAAAACAGTTTGTAATAGAGGTTTGAACAGGAATACGTTTCTTAATTTGGACCTATTTCGGATTATTACCTGTAAATTAATTTATCAATGATATAAGTATTTTTTATATCTTCTATTACTGTTCTGATTTGTGTACCGTTCAATATATATAAATCTCTAGATAAACGTATGATACGATCAGATACCAGATAAAGATATAACATGGAATAAACAACACATTTATTCTTAAATATAAAACTAATTGGAAGTGTAAAGTAATAACATACGGACTAGTGTGTGTCATAATACTATATGTGAGCTGTAAGGGGAATGAAAATAACATTAATGCACAATGTGTTTGTCCTAATGACAGCAAGGTTTTTGCTTTGTTTTTCCCCGCCAGTTTACGTGATATTGCTTTTCTGTGTTATGACGTACATGTAACTTGTTCTATGAGCAATAAGGAAGAAAGTATATGTGGGTTACAAATTATTCTATATAATTATATACTATAAAGGAGTGTGTGAGAAGTGTGATTGGCACAAAGTGTACAACTGTGTCACACATCACATGATAGTTCTTTACAATACCAAACAAACAGGCCGTCAATGTGTTGATTGTTATTATATATGTGTGTATTTATTTATTTCATATCCAGTAGTATACAGGTAGTGAAACTTGCACGTGATGCTGAATGATCTAAATGTAAGGTTATGTCATTCCATTAACCCTAGTTGACACTGGTTCATAATATATAAGTTAAACGTACTATTTCTTAAACTACTTATGCATGTAACA
Source organism: Mizuhopecten yessoensis (assembly GCF_002113885.1). Classification (NCBI taxonomy): domain Eukaryota; kingdom Metazoa; phylum Mollusca; class Bivalvia; order Pectinida; family Pectinidae; genus Mizuhopecten; species Mizuhopecten yessoensis. The sequence goes on from NW_018405235.1 coordinate 679,664, forward strand.
TCTCCAAATACATGTATATGGCGCAGATGTATAGGTGAATATTGTACTTGTATAAATACAATACACTAAATGCATACGAGTACATGTGTGTACAGCTTAGACAAGGTAAATCGAACGCACCTTGCAATCACTTTCTTACAGAAGTTTTTGTTAAATATATCGACATGAGACGGTGGTATCTGTTTCTGTGGATATAGGGCTCCTAGGACATTTAATGGATAAGTTCTGGATGGTGAGGGATCCTTTGAAACTCTCCAATCTGCGTGGTACTATGCGTAGAAATGTCGGTCAGATGGTTCCAGTCAATAGTGGTCGTGTTAAGGAAAGAGTTTTGAAATTGTTCCGTTTTCCAATTCTGGACTTTGAAACACTTGGAGTAATTGTAAGAGTAATTTTCAACAGTGTTATTATACTGAAAGTCACTAAAATTCCGAGGATAACTTTTACGTTTGTTTCCGGGAACTGGTGTCAGGAACGCGTGCGAAGGTAAGGCTGGCACCACATCCTCGACTTCTTTATAAAACATAACCAAGCGGAACATTAGACGTCGTTCTATAAGTGGGGACAGGCCCGCGTCTCCTAACATTTTGTTCTATCCTTCCTCTCGTGAACGAAAGTATCCGTAGATAAACCTTGCTGCCCTCCTTCGGACTTACTCGAGTCTGTTTATGACTTGTTGTATGTAGGGGTCTCAGACGGCTGACCCGTACTAAAGAATATATCTCACAGGGCAGAGGTAGGCTGTTGTACAACATTCGGCTGGGCAACGCATTTCAAATAATCAGATATGGTGATGCCAAGATAAGGACTTTAGGACGTCTGTTGTAGGATGTGTTCACCTTGTTTGTAGAACTGAGGTTTTTTACTGTCTATACGCAGGAAATTTAACGGTACATTTCTTAGCATAAAACGACATCATCCATGCTTTAACCCATTCTTCCAATTCAACAAGATCTTCCAGTAATTTAGTTATGTCCCGGATTGATTTTTATTCCGGCAAAGGAGGCAGTCGTCTGCAAATAGACGGATTGTGAGGAGACTGATTCGGGGAGATCGTTGATTTTGCAGAGAAATAGCAGGGGTTCAAGGCCTTGCCCTGTGGAACTCCGGAATTTGGTATATATAGACGAGAGTGAGCAAAACGTATGCATCATAGAAGAAAGGTGGGTTTTAGTTCCATAGTCTTTCAACATTATGTTTTAATATGTGCTTATCTATTTTATATATGCCCGACCCCACACCTTGTGTTCTTCCATGTTGAAACCCAACGACTACATGTACCAGCGTTGTGATTTTAAAACACACACGGACGGTGTAACAATATTATCTGCAAATTACCAGTGTTTTGATGGCATAGTGAAACAAAAAGACGTATTTGCAGACAGTACTTGAGAAATAAAAAATAAAAAATATTCTGTCTTCAGGATACACACTTTACAGCATTTTTTTTTTTTATTCTGGCTAATTGGGGTCTTGGCTGCTTTTTCCTACGATTCAAACTCAAGAGGGGTTCCTATTCTCTTTAAAGAATACTTTGAATATACGATTTTAACTACTTCAAAAGACCACATTGGGAATAATTTAGCTTATAACAACCATATCGAAAGTGGAACTTACACTTATAATTTATATGGTCGCAATAATGACAGACCAGATTTTTATGTAACAGTGGAAAATATTTTAATAGGGTTGAGGAATTTCGGTTTGTTATATGTGACAATTATAGTCAAGGTGTTATAAACAATTTAAAAAAAAAATAAACCCAGATAAAAGAGGATACGCTTTGCGAAGAAGAAATCCATGTAAACAGGCAAGGTTAGACTGCATTTTTATATGCAATGGACTGCTCCCAAATTTGGGACTCACAAAACTGAATAATGTACTATATGTTATTACTAAGCTTTTGAGCTAATACCTTTAATATTTGAAGTTTAACACTAGTAACCACTGTCTAGATTCAGTTTTGGCGGGTTAAGTGGCATATAAGGCGTCTGCTGTTGACAACCAGAAGTATACAAGCCAAACCGGTGATGTGGTACGGGAAATCCCCCCTGCTTAAATCTGCTTAAACTATACGTTTTTCTAAAGTTAAATATCTGTAGATTTCATTCAATGTAAAATATGTCAACAGTTACCCATTTCAATTACTCAAAGGCACTGTTTTAAACCTCAAAACATTTTAGGTAGATATTATAATCGTATAAAAACACTTTCTGATTGGCTGATTTAGTTGTGTTAGTCCTTGAATTTAACTGCGTCGTTAATTGAGCCAGGACATCGCTCAGACCATTCCATGTCAGTTACAAGTTTACGCTTCACCAAATTTCTAAAAGGAAGTGTTATGGAAATTCCATAATTCATTACTTTATGATTCAGAATATGCCAATAAATCTTTAATTGTGGACATGAAATATGGACAATAATATTGAACATGTTTCTTTGGACGACTAAGTGTTTGTTATAAATGATCAATTATATTTGGAAACTTTATTGTTAGAATCAGAAGTAAGACTATTTCATACTCTTGCTATAAAAAAAACTTTAATGATACTGACAAAAAGTTAATTTAGGGTATTCATGAACTAGAGGGGGCACTATCAAGTGTTGAATTAAACAATATTGGTATAAAAAAAGAGAAAACTAGAAAACTTGAGAAAGCATGAATCAATAGGCAATATAATATGTTCCCAAGCAAAATGGATCAGTGAAGAAGAAAAGCCAACTATGTACTTTTGTGGATTAAAATATCGAAACTATACAGGTAAAAGTATTACAAAGGTAGAAAAAGATGATGATACAGTGATTTTAAAACAGACAGACATTGTAAATGAAACAAGACGTTTTGATGAAAAATTGTACAAAAGAAATACTGCTATACAGGATGTAAACGTAGAGGACCTCTTTGATCAATATGGTGAACCTAAATGATCTCCCCTCGAATCACAAGCATTAGGACAAATTAATATAACTGAAATGGCAAAAGAATGAAAATGAAGGAAAATAAAAGTCCTGGTTCTGACGGCTTCTCTGTGGAATTTCTTAAAGTATTTTATAAGTATAACAACTTGGATATTTTATTGCTAGGTCAATCAATTGTGGTTATTCATTTTTAGAACTGTCAGTTACTCAAAAACAAGGAATAATAACATGCATCCCAAAAGGCGACAAACTCCGCAATAAACGATAAAAATTGCGTCATATTACCCTACTTAATACGTTTTATAAGATGGCATCTGACATGATAGCGGAAAGGCCTCAAAACTGTAATAACTAATCAATTAGCAACAATCAAACCGGCTTAATTCAAGGTAGATATGTTGAAGAAAATACACAATGAATTTATTATTTAATGCATTATGCTTAAAGACATCCTTGGTCTTCTAATGTTAATTGATTTCGAAAAAGCTTTTGAATCTATGTCTTGGAATTTTATTCCAAAAACGTTAATTTCTTCAATTTTGGACCAACACTTATTAACTGGATCAACATTTAAAGAAAATACAATGTGCAGTTAACATAGGAGGGAACCTATCTCTTTTTTTTCAACTATAGAGTGTGGATTCCATCAGGGGGACCCGGTTTTGTTATATATTTTTATTTTATGTGCTGAAATTTCATCAATTCTATAAAGAAATAATGCAGATATCTGTTATCCTTACGGGTTCAGAAAAAATCTTTAAATGTAACGCTACAACAACTTAACTATTATGCCAGAACTGCAGGTCTAAAATGAATTTCACCAAGACCTAGGTATATGTAGTTTGGATAGGCAGTGGAAAATATAGAAATACTAAATATAAAACAGAACAAAATATTTTGTGGGGAAGTATAAAGTTTAATCTGCTAGTCATAGAATACGATGTTGATTTACATAGAGTAGTTACATTATAAATTTAACTTTGATAAGAAACTTAATAAACTTTAATCATGACCAAATGACTCCTATGTAAAAAAAAAAAAAAAAAAAAAAAGGTTAAAAACATGTTATAGGAATGTCTGTGGTGCGGAAAGACTGATAAAGTTAAACGTGATGTTATAATTAAGTTCGAAAATGATTCATTTAAAGTCTTTCATAACAGCACTAAAGGCAAGAGATATAAAGAAGATGCTATTATGACTTTCATTACTGAAAACTACACTGGTAAGTTCCTTTCAAGCAACAGTGGAGTTCATAAATTGAAAAATACATTTGAAGAATGTATTAAGATAGTTTGGAAAACGTTCTGTTGTGGTCACAATATCAAAATAAACAATTGACCAGTTTTCTGTAAATAGTGGTATAGTAATGGAGTGCGTTTTATATATGATGTTATTAAAAAAGATTTTTTTTTTATAATTTTGTAACATTTCTACATAGATATGGTGTTAGGTCAATTTTTGTAAATTATTCACAGTATAATTAGTGCTATATAATAGTCCATAGGTAGTAAACAAGAAATCGGTTGTTTGGAAAAGAGTATCTGTTAACCTTATAAACTGTACCTTTAAAACTTAATATTATACTAAGGAAGACAAAAGGGGCACAGAAAAGGTATGATGTTTTAATCCAAAATGATACAAAACCTACTTCACAAAGGAAATGATTTAGAATTTTTATCATTCATGACGAATTATGGAAAAAGATTTATGCATGTTTAGAATTCGAGGTAATTAGTCAAACGCGAATATAGTGAAATTAAAACCCCCACGAAATATAACCGCTATACAGTACTTGTGACCAGATATATTAATTTAAATTGTGATAAACAGTAATTTATCTTTGAACATTTCAGTTCAAGTGATACTGATTTGATAATAGACGATCTTATCCTGTTATTGCTTAAACAATACATTTTTAAACTGAAATGTCTAGAAATGGAATTTAATATAACTAGCTTAAAGAATCACATACTCTTCGAACTTAAATTTCACAAGTTTTTGATACTAAAGCATAAAAACTGCTAAAATATAATATAGACTTAAATAATAAAGTGTCAAAATGGCTTCTCTTTTTTAAAAAAATACGAACAATTTTTACGATATCATATGGAACAAAACTTGATTTCTGAGGTTTGCAATAGACCCATGTGTCTGTGTGTGAGTGTGTATGTGTGTGTGTGCATAATAAGTATCTGGTAAAGAGTTGTACATTGTGACGGGAATTGTAATTAATATAATGTATGCTTGTTGCATTCTTCGTAAATGTGTTGTTTATATAAATTGAATAATACGAAAACAAATAACAATATTGTTACTTCAAACGTACCAAACAGTTATAAACTATAAACACATAACTTTTAAACAATATTTTGGAAGCCACACAATTATATTTATATTCTAGTAAGTAAATACAAAAATACAAGTATGCAGGTTAAATAAGGCAAAAATTGAACATCATCTCTAAGATCTAAAGATTTATGCACAAACAAAATAATTTACTTTTCAAGACGACAGCAGAAAAAAGATTCCATCGATTGTTTTTTAAAACTGAAACCCACGTTGGCTAATACAATAGAAAGACATTGATTTTAGTTGTTGACACATATGATCCCCAGGTATTGATAACATATCAATGTGGGGGACACTTGGTATGTTTTCGGCCAGATATTAGTGTTGCGATGTAAAAATGTTAATCTGGTATGTTGTCGGTAAGGCAGTAGTGTAGCAAAGTAAAAATGATAACCCAAATTGACAGGCATAGACCTTTTAATTCAAGAAGTGGGTTGTACAAATTATAAAGCCACTGATATCCTGGTCACGTGATATGTGTCACAGGGTCATTATGATCTAATTTATTGTATAGTTATAAGTATTGTGTGTTGTGTGCTGTACGTTTGTCACCTGTGTATCGTAATGTGGAAAGCACCTTGTTACTACTCATAGCTCGGGGTGGTGTCCTACCCGTGTTGTGTCGTGGTCGTCTCTATATGTCCGTATTTGGTGTTGTTGATGAGTTATATGTAGATTAGGGTGTGAGTTTGTAAGAAAGCATGCAAGTGTGAGTGAGAGTAGTAATAAAAGTAATAATACACTGCGCTAATTCGCACTGGCCGTTTATCGTGAGACGGAACATATCCTCTGGGGTCCCATCTGCACAGTCCAGCCGTACTCGTAAAGAGTGACTATATAGACATGATTTTACCGGACCTTGACAGTCTCGGAAAGTAACTATAGCATGAATGCTTAAATGTAGTCATAAATTGGAATATTTAATTCAAAGTATATAAATTAAATATTGGACGTGTCAAACATAGGTATTGTATACGGCGACATACTAATTCTAGGCCATATTTGTATTGTAGGGGTGTTTTCCTGTATGAATCTGCAATGATGCTCCGGTCATAATAAATTCGACTCGAACCAACAGGACGTGTGGAGTTTTTATTCAATAAATGTCCTGTGATATATCTACAAAGTGTACAGATGATAGGTAATTATTTTAGATTTATTAATCTATACATTCTTTAAATAAATTAAAACAATGTACAAGCAGAACATAGTGTAGTTTTTATGTCGAGTATTATATTCGTGTTATGATAATGTCAATTTTGTGTTTGATATACTAAATAAACGCTGGCCGTCGATTGCTGTAGTCATGGCCCAAGTACTTATATTCAATACCAAGATGATATACGGTTTAATTAACATTTTTTTTCAAAGAAGATTTTGCTATTCTTAGTCGTTTATCTCAACAGGTCCAACATAATTCTAAAAGTGTCTCATTTGATGTAAAAATATTATTAAGTACAATTTATCTTGATTGTTGAGGCTCTCTAATGTTGGTTGAGCAGAAAACGGGGAAAGAACAAATAAACAAAAATAAACCGCGGAAAACCGGAAAACTTTAATTTGCCTTTGTTTTAATTTATATTTCAAGCTACCCACACAATCTGTGACCGTAATTTTATTTATTCTGATCAAACAAAATTTCAACAGATTAAGGGTATAGCGTTGGGCACTTAAGTCCCCCCTACATATGCAGCCTTAGCTTTAGGATACCAAGAGGAAACCTTCTTTTCAATTCTAAGATTGAAACATAATTTGCCTTTGTTTTAATTTATATTTCAAGCTACCCACACAATCTGTGACCGTAATTTTATTGATTCTGATCAAACAAACAGATTAAGGGTTTAGCGTTGGGCAATGAAGTCCAGCCTTAGCTTTAGGATACCCAGAGGAAAACTTCAAGTAAATTGGTATAGCCTATATAATTACACTTGCCCTCTAACACTGTTGTAATGGGACGGCGCGGGGGCAAATGTAAATATATACATGTAGCATTGTCAGACACTGCATCTACTCGTCCAGTATTGCGTAAGGTGCATTAACATTTCACATATATCTACAAGTACTGGCAATGGTATCAATATATTGAATGTTTTGACATCTCAGTTATTCAGTCTTGTATAATGTGAGGTCAATCACCACCCATACATGTTTGACAAACCCTCAGACAATTATTCACAACCTATGAATATATCTGTCATGATGACCTGGTGGTAACGTCTTATAATACAATACATAATTTAATTTATTTTTGTTGCCAACCAATTCCATAAATATAACAATATCCATGGCATATTGATTGATCTATGATCAAAAGTAAGTGTTTTAATATAAATTTCATACATGTTTCGGTTTCTTAGCAGCAAAATATGTGATCAGCGTACACAGGATCCGGATGCATTTTCACAGTCCAGCAGCAGGAGAGACAACACAATTTGTATAGATAGAACACTAGTGTTCACTGATATAAATCAATTAGAAATTATTATAGTGGAGAATTGAAGGGCCTTAGAACACTTCAATGAGTCAACAGTAACATGTTACACAAAGGTGTGTTTTTGATGTTAATCTTGTTGATTTTGATGTTTTGAAGAAAAAGTAAATTTCTCCGAAACAGAATGAGTGGATTACAGATGTAGGTAAAGAATCCGCAGAATGGATACTGAAATAGGTTGAGAACTGATGAGGGGAGTTACTGGTGAACAGTCGGCTGTCTTTGTACGATAGAGACTACCAGAAAGATGGTAAGAAGTTTTGGATTTATAAAGTTTGTTAATTTATGATGAAAAACTTTACAGCAACAAATTCAGTATAGAACAACTCTCATATGTGAACCGACAGGTATTAGATATTTTTAAATTTTACCTTGGTATGTTGGCATGATTGTGTGACCATACTTATCAGAAAAACGTAGTCCCAGCCTCTGATAATGACAATTTTTAGGACAAATTCAAAATATCTCATTGCAATTAACAGACATAATGTGTATAATTGGAATTTATTCTGCGTGGCAACATCTTTTATTGGTATTATATTTGTATAATTCGCAAATTGAGAACATCACACATTCTCGACCAGTAACACTATTCTTACAAGGAAAGACGAATTGATTTTGACTTAGTAATACACTAGAACCATGAAAAAATGACACATTTTTTCTCCTGGTCATTTTGATATATAATATGTATGTATTAAAATGTATATACAAAGAAATGAATTTGTGACAGTTTGAACTTCTAACTTTAAAAGGGGTGCATGAACCTTAACTTAAGAGGCGACTTATGTGGGACCAGCAGCATTTTCCTTTATATTTAACTGTAAATAATGAAATATGAGTACTTAAGATCGATATCACTGTAATGTTTGGCTTTATTATTCAAGATAACAGTTCAGAACAGAAGTACTCTAGGTTTGGCTTCTGTTACATGTACTGGATATGATTTCACAAAAAAATGGACTAAAGGTCAATGTGAGACCCTTCAAGAATCAGAAATCGGGGAAATATATTCTAGACATTGTTTATTGTTGCGAAACTGTTTTTTTGTTGTTTTTGCTTTTGTCGTATGAACTAGTATAGTTAAAGGATCATTTGTACTATATATATATAAATTAAGTCCCAATACATAATCTCATTACATGCTGTCTGAGAGGTGACTAATAAGGGAGGGAACCCCCTGCAGTACCGTCAATTTCCCCTTTTTGATTTGTTACATCAGTGCATGCTGATATCAAGGTCATATCATGGCACTTAGATCAGTGAGTCCTGATGTAAATACACGGTTTTTGGTGGGTCTTCAAAAATTGAACTTGGCCAAAACCTCGCGTACGTGGGACACGGACGGGAAAGGGGCGAATACCACGTGTAATTGGTGAAGCATCCAACGACACCGATGTTTGTTACCACTCAGGTCTGAACACTTATACTCTCATCCAATATAGTTGGCCACAACCATTGTCGATTGGAGATTTATCCATGCAAACAGTCCCCATGACTGCAACCGACCTACCGCATGGGACACTCTACTGAGACTGCATTGAACATCTCGCATGACCAAATATTAGATGTTGGGGTTCCTCAAGGATTGGTTTTAGGAACCAAAATATTGATTATATTCAACACCTATCGGATATGTTTGTCGTCGCCAAAAGTTGACATGGTCATCAAACCATAGGACTAATGGGATACCATATCAGAAAATCCGGAAACTTGTCTGACAGACAGTACTGAATAAACGCCAACATGCTACATCTTAATCACATCATGTTCGTTTAAAAAAAAAGTAACACCATGGCCCTTAATGACCACAGTTGTCGATGGGCCGTCAGATATAAACAAACAACAAATATAAACAAATATTAGTCAGGAAAAGGCCGAATCAATCTTTTCCCCAAAGTGTCAGTAAACAATGGCTCTCCAGCTCAAGGTCGGTACAAGAACTATTGTGACTGTCCCAGCTGTTAAAAACCTAGGGGTATACTTTGATAGGTCACTGAACATGGGGAAACAAATGAACGCTATTGTCAAATCCTGTTGCTACCAGGTTAGGAGCATCGGCTGTATCCGGCAATTTATACCCGCAAATATATGCAAGATTTTGATGCATTCAGTTGTTTCGGTTGGACACTGCTCTGTGGTATAAACTAACTAGTCATCCGCAGGAGGTCCAGAACACTGCAACACGTTTGGTTATTCGCACTCGACAGAGAGAGCAATCAAACATGTACCATATTCTTTGCACTGGTAACCTGAACAACGATACAGGTAGCAGTACTTAAGGTGGTGTATATACACAAGGCACTGAATGGAACAGCTCCTTAGTATGTACAAGAGCTTGTCACCTTGTATCAGCCGTCCTGATCACTGCGGTCAGAGACAGAATCGTTTTTGTGTGTAACAAACACTCGAACTGTGACCTATGGAAACCGGTGCTTTGGGAGGGCCCGGCCATCTTTTATTAGGAAGTAGAAAACCATGGCTTCATTCAGGAAAGATAAAAAGACCCACCTCTCCACGTCAGCATTTTAGGTTCTTTGCACAGACGTCATATACACACCAGCCTGTATCAATTTATAAATATGTGTTTCGAGACAATAACCTCGTGACTTAATGTTTAATACTGATGTGTATGCCCTTTTTATCTACTATATCTATATTTATATTCTGTAAATACTATTATTCATGTGTTGTAAAACGCCTTAGAGTAATTTTAAAAATTATTTAGGGAGCTATATACCGTTGTATTTTATTATTAACACACAGTAGTAAATTAAGTCTGTCGAAATAACTTACAAACACATTAAGTGTTGCCGATACGTTTATTAAATATTACGTTTTGGAGTCATATGGTTTTTGGCATTTCCATGATTATTAACATTTTATAACAATTCAGTAAAATTATAGTTCACTAGATTCGCACAATCATACACTATGCTACTGATACCCAGAAATAATCAGCTTGGTAATATTACCAGACCTCACGTCATTGGTAATTTGTGATATACTTGATGATATGGATGACACCTTGGTTTCCAGCCAACCAAAGTTTCCCTGACACGTCCACAGCCACAACCCAAGGATTTGTTACCATGGTGTGTTTCTGTCTATCAAGTAGAATGTGTCCGTCCTCTCCATCCTGCCCGTCTTCATCCAGCATGTACACGAGGTTGTGCTTATAGCAGGACATTAGAACATTTCCGTGGTTGTCATATGTGATGCCATGAGGGTTGAAATCTGAACGAAGCCCATTCCATTTTGACCTTAAATTCCCTGCTTTTGTGTAAACAAGTATGTTATCTCTGCAAGCGATAGCGATGTCGTCATTGAAAATGTTATGCGCAATCCTATAGGGATCGCACAGCACAGGATCTTCTGTGACGTCATGTATCTCCATGAGTATTTCCCCTTTCCATGATAACCTCACTACTTTTCCAGGGTCACCTTTCAACTGAGCACAAACCAAAATATCCTGTCCAGTCACTAGGGCAACGCCCTTCACGCTAAAAGGCTCAAAGTTCTTGATGTCTCTGAAATCTGACTGTTCATTCAGAAGATCTTTACTCCAGACAGTAGAGTTCGCTGTCAAAACCATATCCTTGTCGCTATTAACAGCAATATCTTGCACCGGAAATGGAGTTTTTAACACCCTTACCGTTTTTCCTGTTTTGTTTATTTTCTCTACGCTATTCTTGTTAGAATGTGCAATCCAAGCCATTTGATCTGACACAGGACATATTTTTCCAATACCTCGAGCGTTTTGCGTATGTATAGTCCCTAAAACCTCTACGTTGTAGAGCTTTTCCTTAGCGTCCCGTACTGATGTTTGGACTTTGGCAATTTCGTTTGTGAGGCTTCCAAATATATCGTCGACGGTTCCCTTGGCAACCAATGCGAAGCTAAAGCTGTGACCAGGTATCTCCGGCAGCACGGTTTTCTTGAACATATCAATGGCTTGTTGTGTGAAGGACTGGAGGTCAGTTTGACTGGTGGATTCCTGTTTCTTTTTAAGTTGTTCTTTGCTGTCATCCAACGCACGGCGAAATTCAGAGCATTGTTCACGGTGATGTTCCAGGTGGGTTTGACTATCTGAGAACAGTTTTTCAACTCGTTGCAACATTTTCTGTTTCGCTTTCTTTAATTCCTGTTCTAGTACTTCTGATCGAGCTTGGATTGCGGAAACTAATTCCTCTTTTAAAAATTGACTTTGCTCATTTTTTTTACTCGTTTCACTGTAGCGTTCTGCACAATGTCGGAGTTTAGACTCCAGAATGCTTTCTAGCCGTTCAATTTGGTAACGGTCTTTTGCTTTATCCTTAGTTGTGTTTCCGATCAGTTCAACACTGTGTTTTCCGGGCGTCACGTGATATTCTAAAACACATTGTAAACAACCCTCGATATTGTTACACGTTCGGCACACAAACTTGATATTCTCACTGTTGTGATTTGGGCAGTTTCTTTCCGAATACATTTTGTCACTTTCAATTTTAATTTCGATCAAATCTCGTGGTATAACTGTGCAGTTTCTCGTTTGCTTTGTTCTTTTGTGTAATGAGTTGCATATTTCACAAAGGTATTCATCACATCTCATACAAAACCAGTTTACATTCACTTTCGTTGAACATATTTCACAACACACAGCTTTCTGAGCCTGCAAGTGGCTCATCTTTACTATGGAATATATATATCTTACTCTAAATTAAACATGTTTCTCATCTTTTTAACCCCACATTTTCTCAGAACGAGTACCTTGGTTTTGTAGATATATCAAATCTTCAATGAGTAAATTCGCCTTCCACTACAGCACAATGATCCCTGCCTTAAACTAGTCTGTTACAACTCTGAAATAGAAGATATAACTATCAACATCTAAATTCGCTGATGAACTACATAACAGACCTGTATGTAAAATGGATTGATCTATAGGAGCTATCAGGGAGTCTTTTATTTTGTGTATACAGTAGTAACTACGACATTATATCCATGCTGCAAAGATCTATTGCGTTTAAAGGTACATTGTAATTTACATAGTGAAAAGAGACATGCTATTTAAATAGGTATTGAACTAAACATAATTTTAACTTGGAACAAAGCAATGTGTCATTTTATGTGATTTACGACTGCATATTCTGTATGTGTTTTGGACTTGACAGTATGACAAGCAGATGCTAAGAGATTAAAAACTCGTACGTAATATTGACATTATCATTGAATGTAAACTATCAATATAAAACATTGGAGTATCAACCACTGCTGCTGTTATATCTAGTTTGTGAGACAATATCGTGTCTTATAACATCATTGTATGACTTCTATATATTGTATGTCCATACCACTGCTCAATAAAACAATACTTACGTTTCGGTTAGCCTTTAACTTCCCCCTTCACTTGAGTGTAGTTTGATATCAACGAAATGTATATACTGTAATTTATCAATTTGACGATCCTTCACGGTGTGTAAACGAACCCGTTCTAATTTGATTACGTAAGCTGGGACATCCAAAAACAAAATGTGTTCAATATCTCAGTTCATAGGTTACCAGAAACTTTAAACTTTTTGTCTTTGTATATGATATATATATTTACATATGCCCTTCTCATTTTCCATTAACTCTATGGAAAGTTCGCCTGCAGATACTGGACTGTAACTGCAGTCTGCATTATCTGGTCACATGACCATGGTTTCCGTGACGTGAGGATAATCAACCACTCCCATCGATACGATAGCCGCCATCTTGTTGTTGTCGTTTGGTTCATACAAGTCGCATATTGACGGGTTTTGCAGACAATGAAGACATCAAGAATAGGAAGGTAAGTTCTTACTTTTGTATTAGAATATTCTGCACATTTAATTAGAGCATTCAACTTCATTTAACAGTTTTCTCCTGGTTACATTTTTTAATGGCGACCGTTGTTCGGTCCGATAATGGCCGTCTGCGGCTGTTCCAAGAATTGGACCAGTGAGGTTTTGCAGCAGCAGGACATATACATTAAGCTCATCCGAATAATTAACAAAAGACAGGTCGTATGAGGAAATGTAACTATAACGATTGAACGTCTGTCAGATGGCATAACGGACGTCATTCTATCTATCTGTCAACCAGATTTCATTTATATTGGCTGTAACTGCAATCTGACAGACGTTAAATCCTAAAGTTTACATGTATATACATGTGTGTGCGTATATATTACAACCATGGGGTTAGGTTAAGGAAAACGAATAATGTACTATTACTATAAATAGCACTTAATATAACAAAAATACGCAATCTTGGTAAATAAAATATATTTACAAAATAAAAGATTACACTCGGCTCTTCAGCTGCATTCAAGTCGATAATAAAGATACTTTCATGTAGATCAATAAAATATTTTTAAAGTATGTATGTTTTTTCCTTTTCTCCAGGTACTGTGGTTAAATTAAACTCCAAGAGTACATATACGACGGCATTATATTGGTTAGTGTATTACAACAAAACGTTACTTCTTTGCGGTGTGCGAGGGTGAGTTGTTAATTTGCAACTTACATTGAAATTTGAATGTATGTGTTCAATTGATATACATCAACCTGTTAATACATTTAATATCTGAAAATAATTTGAGTTAAGAAAATATAAACATTATCAAGCTGATATCTAATAATTAAGAAATATTCTTCCACACGATTGGCGACCGTGCGTGTATTGGGGTAAGCTGTCTTCACATACAGGTGTATACTCACTCCCTGTCTTAGACGTTTAAATGTCGGGTATTTAAATACGAAACATTGTTTACTGATATTTACTCCTATTTTGTATGTGTACATCATTGAGGAAGGTATATGTGTATTTAAATTAACAAAATGTGGATCAACCATTAAATTTTATATAACTCAAAAACGCACAGGAGTATCAATACGTGATAGAACGTAGTTTAAGAGGCATTTCTTAACTTGAAGTGATCAGTTATATCACTATCCTGACCATAACTGTATATGAATCAGTTTATTTTTTGTCGTTAGGCCTACATATCAGATGGCATGGTGTGTTCAGTTATAATGGACCCTACCCCACTACGGTATACAGCGGTACATTGTAACATGTATAATAGTACAATGTACAAGCAGTAATTCATGTATATTGACATATCACATTTATGTTCCTTGTGTAAAATTTGTAATGGGAAACGAAAGTTTTGCTCTGCAGGAGGCCCCACATTTACTGTAAAGCATGCCTTTGTTCTGTTTTGTCTGATAGGGTCTGTTTGCCCAAGTGCCAACGATTGTTAAAGGGACACACATCACTGTGATGTGCAACTTGATACGTCACGTGATCATTTTGAACGGAAGATGTGCTTAAATTGATTAGTTTGGCAAACAGAACAAAAGACAAAACACAAGACACACATACGTATGGATACGTTATAGTGACATATACTTTATCGTTGAATCATATATCATGTTAAAAGCTTCCGTAGAAGCTGTTGCAAGATGAATATTCCCTGGATGTAAGGGGTTAAGGCCACCACTTCTTATATAATTATTTATGTCTTCTATTTGTGTTTTCATATATTTATTTATTTTTTTATATTTTTCTCTGTTTTCTTTTAGTTAATTTTCTATTTGATTTTCCAACTCATCTCAAGACATGTCTACTTCAAATAAGTCCTGGTACATTTCTTTATCAGCATACATGCATGCATGTATCAGTTTTGCTTTATTTCATGTTGCCGTAGCAAATTTTAGTTGCTCAAAGTCAAGACGTATATCCATATATTTAATTCGATTTGACANTTTTTTTTTTGTAGAAACATGAAAATATTAATCCAGCCTAATTAAATGTAATACCTAGCAATAAATGTATCCAAGTGTCATGAGATGAGTTGAAATAAAATGTATGTATGTAAATATTGTATTCAATGTCTTCAAATATCAAAAGTATGCTGGAAGCCATGGATAGAGCTTATATAGGCAAAGCCTGTTGCTCAATCCTTTTGTTTAATCAATAAAATATATTTGAAATGAAAAAGGCCACCACTTCTTCAGTTATAATAGCGAAAAAGAGTTCCACTTTGAGGTATTTTGACTGGCTTTGAGTAACTTCACCTTTCAAAGTGTTCATAGTCTTCGCGTCCCTTAAATGTGACTACTCTTTTGATACTTTGCAGTTTTACAATGTACTTCCTAGATGGTAACAATACTAAAGTGAACGCTGTTTATTATAAAGATTCCGCCTTCAAGCCCTGCTGTGTTTGTGTTTTATATTTATATTTTCAAAAATTCAAATTTAGAACAATAATACATAAATGTACTTCTATTATATACATGGGAACGTGTGATTTTATAGGACATGTCTTTCGTAATCAGCAGAGATACCGCATAATGACCATATCTGGCTTTGGACATTAATCACCTCCTCTGGTGGTGCTACAGAAGCTTCATTCGGGCGCGAACATCTTTAAGTGATGTAAGAGAAATCCCATTTGTCCTGACAAGTTCCGATCGACGTCTTTATAACGTTTCCCGTTTCAGTGCTGACTACATTGATAAATAAACCATACGACAGGAAGATTGTGGCTCACGAGGGGATCTTGATTATGCCTGAGTTTGAAAGGACTTTAAAAAATATAAGCAATAGTGACGATGGTAATATTACAGTTTAACTCGTTGGTACCATTGACCTTAAAAGTCATCCGAAGGGAGGGAGTTCCCGACCCTCAGCCTGTACCTTTATCTTCAATAACTGTTGTACAGCTGATATAATTTTTAATATTTACAAGTGCATCCATTATTCACCCTTGTAAGTATTGTACTCTTTTAACAAATTAACGCCAAACAATGTTGTTATTTTTTCATAAAGAATAAGTGTACCTGTTATAGATCTTATGAGGATAATATTGATAAAATAAAACAAATAAATAATATAATACTAAACCACTCTTATCTCTCTTATAAACTTAAGTATGCGTTATACTGTTAACAACTCAATGGATAGAGGTCATGGTCGGCTTGCTTATCTGGAGCTGATGTTTCAATGTGTACCAAATTTTGCATTGATTTTCTTTGTAGAACAGGTAAATGTGTCTCGATATTAAGTATTGCCTTGTGCTCTACTACTCCCTTACTTCCTTTTGTTTCACTGGTCAGAAAGTTGATTCGGTTGACGGCTACATAGACACATAGCTATATGTTATATCTTAAACAAATTTATTTTCCAATCAATTAACTGATAAAGGTACTGATGCATTCACACCTACTGATCAATATTACTAAAAATATAATTATCGATCTCTGATCCATGGGACCAGATCAGACCAAAGTTTTCTAAATCATTCCAGTCCAGACCATGCTTTATAGCATGCCTACATAAAACACCTTTATTTACGACACATTGCTGCCGATAATTAGATAATTTACGTCGTAAAATTGTAGATACCATTTTTTCGTGTAACACGGGTAAGTGTACACATTACATAATGAATAAACATGTTCACGATAAACAGGGTAGTTGTAAGTGTATAACGAACTCCTGTTATTAAAGTAAATAATGTAGATATATGGTAAATATGAACAGTGTTCAGAATCGATATAATCCAACATATTGTAAAAGTCATGATTATATACCATATAAACTGTTATAATGGTTTTCTTTTTTCGTCCTTGTATTAAAACACCATGTAAAAATTAACTTAAAGTAGACACATGTGACTGAACAGACATAATTTGGTATTTGATATTATTTGTCAAAAAAGTAATACACTTCACTATATAGTTGTTTCGACCTTCTATAACCTATCAGTGATGGTAGCGGCCGAACAGGTGGAAATCGTAATTGGTCCAAACTTCTGTTAAAGTGAAAAGGGAGTTGCATAAGACACTTAATAATATGAATTTAAAAATAAGAGGAGTGCTGGTTAATTTGAAATGACTGATGAGAAAAGTGTGCATATTATGAAACCTGCCTCTGCTCATAAGATATTTGTTTCCATCACGGATACGGCAGACCTCGGGGACTAAGAAATCCACCAGCGTCTTCCCTCTTTTATCTGAACGATGAACGGAAGAAACAAACATGTGATTGCACTGATAAAACTTGTTAATTGATACAGTATGAATTACACTGAACCATACAGCTGTTTCGTTGTTAACTTAATTCTTAACTTACACATATTATTCTTATGTCTATATTTCTGTTGACTGCGTTGATTACAACTTACTAATTTCCTGTAACATTTAGTAATTGGAAAGAGTTATGTTATTTGTCTAACGCCAAAAGATTTGTTTACTAACTAAATGAACACTATTAATAAAACAGAATTCAGATATCACCGAATGTACCAGAATAATTAAAAATAACAGTTTTATTAAACATATGCTCTGAAAAAGGCAAAGGTTATACCAATGTTTAAGAACAACAATCCTATGGAAAAGAGAAACTACAGGCCTGTTAGTATTTTACCCTCTTTGTCAAGAATTCTGAAAGACTTGTTCATAACCAACTGAGTGAATATTTTAAGACAATTTTTAGTCGTTTCTTAGCAGCTTGCATGAGCGACTACGGGTGCCAGTCTGTCCTGCTGCGAGCTCTTGAGGACTGGAGGCAGGCCTTGGGCAACCATCAGCATGTTGGAGCCATTCTGATGGACCTGTCCAAGGCATTTGACTGCATTCCTCATAATCTGTTACTCGGGAAGCTGCAAGCTTATGGACTGGGTAAGTCATCTATTGACTTCATCAGCAGCTTTCTGAGTGGCCGAAAACAGCAGGTCAGACTTGGGCCAGAGACAAGCAAATGGACTGATGTAAAGAAGGGGGTCCCCAGGGTTCTATTGTAGGACCTCTAATTTTTAATATTTTTATGAATGACATGTTTACCTTTGTAGACAAATTTTATACAATTACGCAGATGACAACACGCTCTCTAAGATTTGTGACAATTATTTATATTTGAGACATTGTTTAGAAAAAGAGAACAAAGTTCTTATAGAATGGTTTGATTTTAATGGTATGAAGGCCAATCCAGAGA
Source organism: Mizuhopecten yessoensis (assembly GCF_002113885.1). NCBI lineage: Eukaryota > Metazoa > Mollusca > Bivalvia > Pectinida > Pectinidae > Mizuhopecten > Mizuhopecten yessoensis. The sequence goes on from NW_018405235.1 coordinate 698,427, forward strand.
AATTCAATGCAATATGTTTTGGCAAAAAGACTAGTAACTCTATCAAATCTTTTAATATTGAAAGCCTTGAGATTATTTGTGTAGACAGTGTGAAACGTTTAGGTCTGGATATTGATTTTCTTCTTAAATTTGATGTACATATATCTCGCCTATGTGGAAATGCTGCTAAACAACTTGCTGTTTTAAAAAGATTGGGAAACAATCTTACAAAGAAAGGAAAAATAATCATTTTTAAGTCTTTTATTCTATCAAATGTTAACGCAATATGTAAAACGTATGAAAGATATGACCTCTGAGGTTTTGAAAATTTTAAATGATATTTCTCCATCAATTTTACAAAATCTTGTTGAGAGGAAAGAAGTTTTTTTACAATCTGAGACAAGATAACCTGCTAAAGATCCCAAAGGTGAACACCTCCACATATGGTAAGAGATCTTTCCGTTTTGCTGCTTCCCAGGTGTGGATGAACTTCTATTAGCTGAAAACTACAAGTACTTTCGTGGGCTGCTTCGCACCCGGGACAATAAGGTCTGTTCATGTGCCATCTGAACACACCATCTAGTGTGAGTTGTCCTCCTTTGGAATCTACCTACATGTATTCTACTACAACTCTTTAACTTCACTGTTGCTTTGGTATTTAATATAATATACTTCAGTACTATACTTATTATATATTATATATTTATTTTAAACCTGAGCTCCATTATTTAAAAGATAATTATTTTTTACAATATCATAATCATAGCTCTCTGTTTCAATTTATGACTTCATTGTCTCTTTTTAATTCACACTATATTAGTGTATGTCCTGTTAATTCTTACACTTTGCTACATTAGCATATATGTACATTACACTATGATAGTGTCTTAACTTGTCTTTTGTAACACTTGTGTGACATTTAAGTGTTCACTATTACATTATTACTTTTAAAATTTCTAAATTTTGATTTTGCATGAACTGTGATTTCATATGTTCTACTGTATATTTGTAGCATATCTAAATTGAATTTTTGTCTAGTGCTTATATATATATATATATATATATATATATTCATAAGTACTGTGATCCTTGTTAAATTTCATAAATGTTTTGTCGCAAGAATAGCACTAAAATGCTTATGTTATTATGTTACATGTATATGCGACATTAAATAAAGCTTCTGGACTCTTGACTCTTGTATGCCCGCTGTGTCATTCTGTGTATGCGGTTATTTATAAGGTAGCATTTGTGTATTGACCTGTGTATTAACTGGACACGCATAGAAGTTCCATAGTGTTGGTAAATGTACAAATGTATCAACAGACAATGGAAATGTCCAATGTGTCGTAATCTTAGTGATTTAACAACTTCGATCGCAAACTTTGTTAATCACTAAACTTGCTTTGAAATTTAAAATATGAAAGAAACAAACATGTTAAACTATTCGTTGTGATATTATATTACTCTATATACAATGTATAAATAATATCACGAATCGCCTCTCCCTTGATTTCCATCTAGATCAAACGTTTACACGACTATAGAAGGACATATTGCAAATTCATACGCAATACACCAAGTAAACCCGCCAATGTAATCAGCAGAGATACCGCGCATCTCTGGCCTTGGACATTAATCACCTCCTCCGGTGGTGCTACAGGAGCTTCACTCGGGCGAGAACATCCCCAACAAATGATCACGGTCGGGAATTAAGATCGCAAGTCATGTAAGAGAAATCCCATTTGTCCTCACACGTTCCGATCGACGTCTTTATAACGCTTTCCGTTTCAGTGATGACTACGTTGAGAAACAAACCATACGACAGGAGGATTGTGGCTCATGAAGGGATCTTGATTATGCCTGCGTGACACAAATAAAAAAGTTGTAGAAAAAAAGTGAATTTTAAGTATGAACTGTCATAAATATGAGATAGTGTTTTCAAAATCTTTCTTTTTTCTTTTATGAAATATTCGTTCTTTAATTCATTTGCAACATCACTCATGACAATTCCAAAAATATTAATGTAATCCCGTTGTCACTTTACCCTAAGTGTCATCGCTCAATTAGATACGGTTCAAACTCCTGTAGCTCATTTTCACGTGTTCAAGTTGTCTATCACCCGTACTTCATCCTCTGTCACCACGTGACCTAGTTGTCAATTCACTTCACCTGTGCAGCTAACGCGATCTCTTTTTCTCTCAAATGGACTCTCGTAACCCGCGGAAGCTATTTGATCTCATTTTTAGTCCTCTTTAAATTTATTCTGGGGCGACGAGACCAATTCACCTCATTTTATGAACCCTTCTCGTGATGTATTGGCACGTACATGTACACTTGTTGTCACTTCAATAGCCTCTCTTGTGTCACGTGATCATATTGTATGATGAAAGTATCGCAGTTCATCCCCGCTCCGCAGCACAGGTTATCTTGCTTCACTAGCCCTCCTGTGTACCCCCGCTCCGCAGCACAGGTTATCTTGCTTCACTAGCCCTCCTGCGTACCCCCGCTCCACAGCACAGGTTAGCTTGCTTCACTAGCCCTCCTGTGTACCCTCGCTCCGCAGCACAGGTTATCTTGCTTCACTAGCTAGCCCTCCTGTGTACCCCCGCTCCGCAGCACAGGTTATCTTGCTTCACTAGTCCTCCTGTGTACCCCCGCTCCGCAGCATTCACTAGCCCTCCTGTGTACCCTGTTGAGCCACATGATCCAATCGTCGCCACATCAGTTACCCCTTCTTAACCAAAATCCATAAACAGGCAGCAGACCAAACACTTGCTAGATTGAGTTCTCCCTGCTTTCGTCATCAAACCATCAATGGGTGACACAGTGCGATGACATATTGGGGGAAGTGTCGGCATAGATAAACCTTTAATTGATGACGCAGCGCCGTAACAAACTTTGGGAAGTGTCGGCATAGATCACTAACAAAACGTTTATTATGGAGGTAAACTTTAGAGTGTCGTGAAACGCTTAGACGTTAAGACATATTCCTCGGAACAGGTGATAAAGTTACCAAAAAGGACAAAGATGTATTCTGGAGATTTCACCGAGACATGTATATACAATATGTTTGTACATGTTTAAATAGTTGACGTGGTTATCAGTGTATCTTTTAAGCTGGTGTGCGTTACCCGGCAGTTTATGCTATGGTGCCAGGAGAAAGGGTTTGTGTACAAAATAACTGATAAATAAGGGTTTTGTTTAGTTTCGTCTTATATAAATCTTGTTGCATGGGGTTAAGTAAACATCCTGTTGGTTTTGAAGGCTGCTTGATAAAATGTTGATTTTAAATGATTACGTTTTTAAATTTGGTCTTTTAAAAATGCTTGTATATATTGCTCTGCTAAACAAAGTATAATCATCAACATGTAGTATTGAGAGTCCCTAATGTGTGGTTTCTGTCGTCTGCTCCCCTACTGTGTGGTTTCTGTCGTCTGCTCCCCTACTGTGTGGTTTTTGTCGTCTGCTCCCCTACTTTGTGGTTTCTGTCGTCTGCTCCCCTACTTTGTGGTTTCTGTCGTCTGTTCCCCTACTGTGTGGTTTCTGTCGTCTGCTCCCTACTTTGTGGTTTCTGTCGTCTGCTCCCCTACTGTGTGGTTTCTGTCGTCTGCTCCCCTACTGTGTGGTTTCTGTCGTCTGCTCCCCTACTGTGTGGTTTCTGTCGTCTGCTCCCCTACTGTGTGGTTTCTGTCGTCTGCTCCCCTACTGTGTGGTTTCTGTCGTCTGCTCCCCTACTGTGTGGTTTCTGTCGTCTGCTCCCCTACTGTGTGGTTTCTGTCGTCTGCTCCCCTACTGTGTGGTTTCTGTCGTCTGCTCCCCTACTGTGTGGTTTCTGTCGTCTGCTCCCCTACTGTGTGGTTTCTGTCGTCTGCTCCCCTACTGTGTGGTTTCTGTCGTCTGCTCCCCTACTGTGTGGTTTCTGTCGTCTGCTCCCCTACTGTGTGGTTTCTGTCGTCTGCTCCCCTACTGTGTGGTTTCTGTCGTCTGCTCCCCTACTGTGTGGTTTCTGTCGTCTGCTCCCCTACTGTGTGGTTTCTGTCGTCTGCTCCCCTACTGTGTGGTTTCTGTCGTCTGCTCCCCTACTGTGTGGTTTCTGTCGTCTGCTCCCCTACTGTGTGGTTTCTGTCGTCTGCTCCCCTACTGTGTGGTTTCTGTCGTCTGCTCCCCTACTGTGTGGTTTCTGTCGTCTGCTCCCCTACTGTGTGGTTTCTGTCGTCTGCTCCCCTACTGTGTGGTTTCTGTCGTCTGCTCCCCTACTGTGTGGTTTCTGTCGTCTGCTCCCCTACTGTGTGGTTTCTGTCGTCTGCTCCCCTACTGTGTGGTTTCTGTCGTCTGCTCCCCTACTGTGTGGTTTCTGTCGTCTGCTCCCCTACTGTGTGGTTTCTGTCGTCTGCTCCCCTACTGTGTGGTTTCTGTCGTCTGCTCCCCTACTGTGTGGTTTCTGTCGTCTGCTCCCCTACTGTGTGGTTTCTGTCGTCTGCTCCCCTACTGTGTGGTTTCTGTCGTCTGCTCCCCTACTGTGTGGTTTCTGTCGTCTGCTCCCCTACTGTGTGGTTTCTGTCGTCTGCTCCCCTACTGTGTGGTTTCTGTCGTCTGCTCCCCTACTGTGTGGTTTCTGTCGTCTGCTCCCCTACTGTGTGGTTTTTGTCGTCTGCTCCCCTACTGTGTGGTTTCTGTCGTCTGCTCCCCTACTGTGTGGTTTTTGTCGTCTGCTCCCCTACTGTATGGTTTCTGTCGTCTGCTCCTCTACTGTGTGGTTTCTGTCGTCTGATCCCTTACTGTGTGGTTTCTGTCGTCTGCTCCCCTACTGTATGGTTTCTGTCGTCTGATCCCCTACTGTATGGTTTCTGTCGTCTGATCCCCTACTGTATGGTTTCTGTCGTCTGTTCCCCTACTGTGTTGTTTCTGTCGTCTGCACCTCTACTGTGTGGTTTCTGTCGTCTGATCCCCTACTGTATGGTTTCTGTCGTCTGATCCCTTACTTTGTGGTTCCCCTACTTTGTGGTTTATGTCGTTTGCTCCTCTACTGTGTGGTTTCTGTCGTCTGCTGGATATAGTTTCTCTTGTCTGGTTTACGAATAGTGGAAACCTATCCTAAAGTTATCTTTTTGTCCGTTCTTATTTTATTTTTTATTCAAATACTAAATATAATACTGATTGTGACGCGAACAATGGCAACAAGTAATATATACTGCATGTTACCTCTGATAGTACTATTGGGTAACGCTGTAAACATCAGGACCGATTGTGTCAAACTTGACATTTCTCAAAAGTATAACTTTAAAGATTTTATTTTCATCAAAGAATGCGCGATTGATAAAGGAGAGATAAACGAAACAAAATTATGAACGATAATTGTATGATATGAAATATGACGATTTTTTCTTTTACACATTCTGACTTCCATTTTATCAGCAGCTTTGTCCTTACATTTGCAAGACAGTTCCCTGTTTAACCTAGAACGTTGTTACCGCGTGGTTGTCTTTATATGAAGCAATGATGATCTGGACCTTCCCCTACCGTTTCCCCGTGAGTGCCTCTAGCTAATACAATGTCCTCTGTACACCGTTATTAACTCCGTGTGACGGATTATCGGTCAGCAATGCTTACAGTGTGGGATAATGACTTTGTTTCCGCTCCACGGCCTAATTATCGGGATGAGACAAGGGTGTCCCCTTTGATGGAACAGCCACTTTAGGCAATTACACGTCTGTCTAGCTGTTACAATTACATTTACATAGGGCGTTTCTCTCCCCTAGGTAATCAGTAGGTAAAAGGCAAATGTTTAGTAAAGCGTCTACTTCCTAATAGAAATGTCCAAACAAGGCTGGGAATTACGGCCCCTTAACAGCTCGGTAACACGTGCACTTAAGTTCAATGAAATCGATAATGTTTGTTATTGCATTTCTGATTTATATAGTGTGTGATAACTTCCTTTACTCATTACAGTTGTGAAAGGTGTTTATGAGATAGGCTAAGCCAAAAACAGGTATTCACTGTATGTAAATCCACGTACAGGTAGCTACCCCGTACCTGTTAAAAGACAACAATAATTGAAAGAAAATGGGCAATTTAGCTGACAATAAAGGCTGTACAGAGAATCACGTACTGTGTATATATATGTTTGAGCTTAGTATTTAATTAGTTTGCAGGTCTGCACTGATAAAGTGTGTATTTAATGTAGTAAAACATTATGTTGATTTACATTGTAGACTAAAGCAATGCCGATGCCATAAAGCAGGGATCTTAATACACATACCTGTAAATATCCTATCATAAACAACATTAAAAAAAACATATCATACAAGTAATACTTTGAGATCGACGAAGGTTTAAAAGATATATCGATGGAAGATAGACAACTCGAATTCCACACTCGTCTCAAAAGACAAAACGAGCGGCCCAGTAAAGAGCGTTGGATGACAACTTTCGTCCCTGGAGTAGAGATAGCGAATTTAAGGAAACAAATAGGTAATGTATTAATAATAAAGAGGTTTGTAAAAAAGATGTTTTCAACATTATGTATAACCGATATTAAGTGATAACTCTTGTGTTAAAATCCTTGCTGCCGGGTGTAAGTTGCGCCATTTGCTCGTAGTCATTTATATTTTTAGCGGTTTAACTGTAATTATATTGTTATATTGTCCAGTGAAACAGTTTAGTTTGTTTAGCTTTGTTTATTGACTTTTGTAACTTGTGTGCTTCCTTCATTTGTGTTTCTCTTGATTATATCTGGCGATACCCTGATGGGCTGAAATGACTCAAGTGGCATTGCTCTGTGGGAGATTTGTCAGACGTAAAAAATATTGGACCTGTTTTTTGCTAAAAAATATAAAATAATTGTGAAATGCACTAATGTAACGGTTCCTGACTTGGAGTATGTATATTTTATAGTTAAAGTGTCAGGGTGTTTATGTGTTTAATAGACGAATCAACACTTCGCTAATTGATAATGTAAGCGGCCCCGCGAAATTCTTTTACGGTTAAAAATCGTAGCCTCGTTCTGGTTACGATGTAAACATTATTGTAGTCGTATTTCCTGATTCTTTGATATCGTTTTATAGAACATTTTTATATGAATCTTATCATTAAAAACACATTTATGAATTAACCATGGATCCAGGTGACCAATCTTTATCTTTAGACGAAGTTAAAACATAGCTATGAAGCAGTTGTTCTTGCCCGTTCTTGTCGGACCGTGGACTTGCTACAAAGGGGACAAAAGAGGAGCCTAAGTGCACTAGGCCTATGNATTATTTTTAAAGAACATTCTCAGGCTTGGCGGGGGAGGGGGTTCCTGAAGCCCAAAAAACCCTCTGGATCCGCCACTGAAACATGAGCATAAATAACAAAATCTTACCTATGTTTTTCATCAAACTTTCTCAAAGAAGTGTTCAACACTCTACTGTTGGAGATGGCTGCGTTAAGTGTATTACTCCTTCAAAAGCCTGAATAATGATGATGACCATAATATGTAGGTGTGTGCAGATCATGAAATAAGAGAGGACAAACAAATAAACTGTTTATGCACAGCTGAGTATGTAATACAAATATTAATATAGCTCTTTTTGTAAAAAAATGTGTAATGTTATATTAGAAAGGAAGGAAAATCAGGTAAGAGAAACAAGAAAATAAAGAAATAGAAGAAATAAAGATAGGTAAATGGACAGAAAGAAAGACAGACCACAGGGGCACGCAACTACTATTAATATTGACCTGTTTTAGGCTTTTAGTCGCTTGGTACGTATAACCTAAAAGCGTGCCCCTGTGGACAGACGGAAAGATAGACAGACAAGAGGAGAAGTACCAGTATTAAACAAATCAATGTAAAGGATAGAAGTCTGGTAATATATAGGTGTCCGTAGCCAAGTAATTAAGATAATACATTGTATGTTTCAATTTTGTCCTTTTTTTTCAAATAAATTTAAATAAGATCAAACATAAACATATAATCGGCAAAATGTAGGTCTAGGAAATATCAATAAGCCTTTTCCATTTTTTTCACTCATTCTGGAAGTTAATGAGATATATTTCGTCTTTATTATTTGCAATATATTTTTGAACATTGTAATGTTCTTTAATTGAACGTTTAATTCCTTGTATAGATAAAGGCACGTTAAGACATCTTGCCTTCTATATATACTGTTTTATTATTAAAATAATACTATTGTCACTTTTATTACGTCCATTATAGTTATAAAAACCAAAAAGAAATGTTTGTTTATTATAATCAATTGAATAATTAATGAATCTGATAAGAACTCAAAATTGTGTTTCTAATGAATAATTCAGAAAGTGTTAGCAAAACTAATATCTAGATTGATTATACAGTAAAATGAGTTTAGTTTTTTAATCAAAAGAGCCCACAATTGAATCCCAACAGTAATACAAGTGTTTTATGATAACTGAAATTATAATTATAATAAACATATGTATATCTATCTTTCTTTGATTCTGCCTCCTTGCTTTTGAAAATAACTTAAATGCAGAATAATTAACATAAGAACTCTTCTTTGTTGGAGATACAGCATCAAGTGATGACTCTTTATAAATTCTGAAGATACGGGTAGTCAATAAAAACCATGTTATACATGTACTGCCATTTGTCCAGCATGATTTTTGTATCCTAAAGGGGTTTGGTGATACAACGATGGATAATATCAAGGAATAACTGAATTCATATTAAATATACCAGCAGCGATGAGGCAGATGTCATCCTGGTGGTGGGAATGTGTAAGTGGCATACTTTGAGAATACAAAAACTTTTCAAATCTTTGTATTGCCTGCGATAAATTCTTCTGTAAGCAATTTGCTTTGTAATTTGAACATCAGATGTGGTCATCTTGGACACATACACCTCTTCAACCTGGAGGAATGAGTAGCTCTACAGTTAGGAGGTCAAGATCCTCTCTTATTGGGAGATAACACTTTTAATATGTGTAGTATTTTTGATGTTGAATTTTTGTTGTCAGTGGTTGTTATACCATGCCATTTTGAATTAAATGGATACTTGCAATTGATGCATTGACATAATTATACACATATATACAGGTAATATCTGGCTTTTGATTTTATGGTCAGGCAGTTGTAAATATTTGTGTTTCCAAAGCAACATTAATTGAAAATCTTTATTAGTCTTAAATTTAAATAGCACATGAAGTGCAAAATGCAATATAACACGGGCATGTGCTTATTAATACTTAATGCAACAGATGTTTTAAAATAGGACTCAATAAATATTTTAAAACACTTTCCATACAGAAAATTGATCCCAGCAGTTGCATGCAACTTATATATGATACATGTTAAGTTTCTGAATACCTTACGTTTTTATTACAGAGTGACTGATAAATCAATAACAGTATGTTCGGACCCTTCCCAAACTCAGTCCTTTAATAATGAATGCCTGAAATTATTCCTGCTTGCAATTTATATAAATACTATACATACCTGCATATTTATAATATATATACCTGTACATTACAAGATTTAAAAAAATATATTTAAGCATATTCCTATTTTAATTAAACAATGGGATTAAGATAAACAACTTATACAAAGCCCTTTCCCTCAATAAGTAAACTGTCCTTGTAGTGGTTTAAGATTTTAAATGTATGTTATGTAAGGATGGAAGATACTGTGAATTTATGTTACATAGCATATATCATAGTGATGTCAAGAAAATATAACACTACAAAATCTGTATTGTACTTTGATGTGCATTATGTTATCTTGCACATCTGTTTATCGTGGTCATATGATGTTATTTAGAGGGACTCAATCAAGTTTGAGATTGTGAAGAAATAAAACATTTGTCAACTTCAGTCATCTTTTAAGTTTATATTCATGCACAGGGACTCGTTACAAATGTTTAAAATACACATATATATACATGCTATACTGATATGGATCACAGCACATGTGTGCTGTCATATTTCGATTCACGCACGTAAAAAAACACTAAAATACACATCCCCTATCAGTAGGACATATAAATATGTGTATTATTCACGTACGTACCGTTTCTAGAATCTTTATCAAGATTATCCGTGTTTTCAAACACGTTTCCAAGAGAGTAACATATCGGCTGTCATAAGGAACCGTCGATATAGCCTCCCTTTTTGTGTTTATTTCGCCTGTTGGGATTTTGTTTAACCGAATTTTCCCGGTTTTTAACCGAATTTTTTTCGGGGCCGCTTGGGCTCTGCAAAAATTCAAGATGGCGACGGCGAAGTGTTGATTCGTCTATTAATGAATATGATAAATTGCCATATTCAATACAATATTAGCAGATTACGATATTTTTTTATTTATTTTTTTGAAAAGGGGCGTACGCCCATTACGCCCTCACCTGGACCCGCCCCTGACTACTCCAACCGAACACTGCTATGTACAAATATTTAGAATATCTAGAAGATGAAACAGCAGGTGCATTGTAATCAGTCCAACTTACATCCCGATGTGATAGCATTATATAATACCAACACGGGAAAACAATGATTTAGGCGTGATGGTGCCACACTAATAGCAGACTGTGGGAGATACAGAAATGGTTAACGTTAAGTAAAACCTCTTACTAAAAACGGGAATATTACCGACTGTTTGATAAAAGAAAGAATGGTACAGAGCAGTATGATTTCAATACCGATGATATGTATTAAATAATGAACTTTAGTTTGGACGTAAACTTCTTTATTCATCAACCTTCGCTGTTGTATTCTTATTTATTCGAGAATTACCAAGCTGGGGCAGTTTCGTGATCATGTATATCGAAGTAGTTTCCTTTTATATAATAATAACGTACGTTTGTCTTTGTATAGATAGAGAGCATATATCCATGAGGTATCACCACACACATCTGTTATAGTAAGGACATTTTAGACAGTTGAATAACTGAACGTCTCTCAATATCTTGGCTACACTAATTGGGCTACCTATTGCATAGTTCTGAAGATACAGATATCATTTTACCAAGATAACAAACTTATGCATAAAGGCTCATTCTGAGGTTTCCTTCTTTGAAAACCGGGGGAAATCATCAAGTACGTGTTAGATAATAAGGAAAACAAAGTTGTTTTACGTCACAGTTGACAGCAAGAATGTGTATATGGAAAGGGGGATCCATAATTGGATATATTAATTGACGGATACAGTTAGAGAATCGATATTTGGATGACAGGAAGCAACACTGATATCACACATACGTATCAATAAACAATACACCAACGGCGGTATGACAACATGATTACAACTATGAGAGAGCGCGTGTATTTCAAATTTCTTTCTTTCAAAAACATATTGCTAAATCACTTAAATATTTTTAATCAAACTACAAAACCTACACTATATTCATTATCATGAGAGACAATTTCCTGCATTTTATTTCTGTTTCAATGTGAAAAGATTTGAAAAAACAGCTGACCACTTTCCGTCGATGTTCTATAGTTTAAAGCATAAGCATTTCATATTTTGTTTAACCTTTAGGCAATATGGTTTGATGGTAATATATTACATGTTGTAATTGGTACTGCGTGACTACAATTTTCAATTTTTAGCTCGTCTATTCGAAGAATAGGGGGGCTACATTATGTATAGCAGTACCAACGTTGTCGGCGTCGGCGTCCAAATTGGTTAAGTCAACTTTAATTAATTTTACATTGTAATATGGTTATAGCAATTGCTTGGAGGTTCCTTAGCAACAAATTGGACCATGTTTGCTCATTATTGGTACAAAAAACAAGTCTTTTGGAATTGGTTAAAGTTTTTTGGCAAGTTCCACAGGTTAATGTTTTAGGGCAAGTTCTAGTTCTTTTGAACTACTGGGCAGATTTCAACCAAAGGTAGGGGAAGAGGTTTGTACAAATGAATTATGAATTTGACAGTTTGCCTTTAAACGACATCTCATAGAAGGTAGGAACTTGAAACTTTAAGTCATGGTAGATATATGTATGGGGAAGTGCACAACACTTCAGAATTTTGGATATGACCCATAGGGGGCGGGCCAGAAGGGGTGGGATCATGGGGGTCATTTTTTAAAAATATAGTCTTATAGCATATCTAATCAAACATAATCATGAGTTCTACATTCTAAAGTAAATCATTTTAGCATATGGTGATTGTGCGGGGTAGGAATACTTGAGTGATAAGGGGTAAATAACTTTTTCTACACTGTTTGAGGTGGGAACTTGAAACCTTTGCACATTGTAGATTTACGTATGGAGAAGTACACAACACTTTCTGATTTTTGTATAACCCCAAGGAGCCTGGTCAAAGGGGGTGGGGTCATGGGGATATAATATTTTTAGAAAAAAGAAAGAAAAAGTGTCTTATTATTAAAGTGAACAAATTTCTTTTCAATTAAATTACTACTAATCACAATGATTGATAAACATAACAAAAATTACGAGCAAAGCATTCCAAAAAGATAAATCAAAAGAACCCCGTTTGTTTTACCACGTTGATGCTGAACACTAGGACACTCAAGACTCATCAGCCGCCTTCCTCGATATTTACTAATGGCATGACCAAAAGAGACGGCTTACTACAATGCAGGACGATAAGCATAACAGTTTTTAATTTGCATATCGTGATGCTTGCCTTTATCGTGATGCTTGCCTTTATCGTGATGCTTGCCTTTATCGTGACGCTTGCCTTTATCGTGACGCTTGCCTTTATCGTGATGCTTGCCTTTATCGTGATGCTTGCCTTTATCGTGATGCTTGCCTTTATCGTGATGCTTGCCTTTATCGTGATGCTTGCCTTTATCGTGATGCTTGCCTTTATCGTGATGCTTGCCTTTATCGTGATGCTTGCCTTTATCGTGATGCTTGCCTTTATCGTGATGCTTGCCTTTATCGTGATGCTTGCCTTTATCGTGATGCTTGCCTTTATCGTGATGCTTGCCTTTATCGTGATGCTTGCCTTTATCGTGATGCTTGCCTTTATCGTGATGCTTGCCTTTATCGTGATGCTTGCCTTTATCGTGATGCTTGCCTTTATCGTGATGCTTGCCTTTATCGTGATGCTTGCCTTTATCGTGATGCTTGCCTTTATCGTGATGCTTGCCTTTATCGTGATGCTTGCCTTTATCGTGATGCTTGCCTTTATCGTGATGCTTGCCTTTATCGTGATGCTTGCCTTTATCGTGATGCTTGCCTTTATCGTGATGCTTGCCTTTATCGTGATGCTTGCCTTTATCGTGATGCTTGCCTTTATCGTGATGCTTGCCTTTATCGTGATGCTTGCCTTTATCGTGATGCTTGCCTTTATCGTGATGCTTGCCTTTATCGTGATGCTTGCCTTTATCGTGATGCTTGCCTTTATCGTGATGCTTGCCTTTATCGTGATGATTGCCTTTATCGTGATGATTGCCTTTATCGTGATGCTTGCCTTTATCGTGAGTACATCCCGGCTTCTATAACGTATGGTTCTAGCGTGTCGGGGTTTGATATCTACAAGCTCACCCCGAATATCACGATTTCTATGTTGGATGTTGATTGATGTCGGATTAACTTAAAACGTGATGATTCGAGAGGTGCTGGTTGGCTTGTTTTATGGTCGCCATCATGACCATATTTGGATATATCACGTGTGCGATATGAAGACCAATGTTGTTGATTATGCTCGTTAGTTTGCTTTGTTGTGGCGTTGTCATCAAACCAGGTCTCGCCTTAAGGCTGTGATATGTTTACTTTCATTTACAAGGCGGATGTCATCGATGGAGAAGACGATTTAACCTTTTCGGAACACCAGGCCTTATTTTCCGTGTGTGTTGGTCAAAGGTTGTCATGTAAATAAGAAGGTGTTCATATTTTGCTTAAGTTTAATTAATTTTGAGTTCTACTCAAGGTTTTGTGGCACTGACATAATCTCTTGTTTGAAATGTGAATCAGATAATCCAATCTAAAGTACTTTTCTAAACGGATAACCAACAACGTTAATTAGCCTATATAACCTATAATTAATCGTGTGGGTTTCTAACTTGGGACGCCGTGTATGTTCAGAGATGAAATTCAAGAGGCGTTCTCGATATTTGGAAGGACACTAATACATGATACCAAAAAAGCAATAAGTGAAGATCATTGACTCTTATGATTAAGAATGTAACGCCAATTGGTGTAAATGCATTTCCTGAGCGAAAGAGAGTGCTTACAAGGTTTCTTAAATGAATTAAGGCTATATGTATGGTTCATAATCAATAACCATGGAAACATAGAGATATTATATCTGGAACATGATATATATGAAGTTGGCCACGGCCGTCCACATCTACGTCGCTATCGTCATCCATCAAACAACTAATTTCTCCAATAGGTCCCAAGAGTTGCAGGGATCACGATCGGGGCACTTCTATTGAGGGAAACCGATGGCTGTGTATGACACAAGTGTTGTTTAGAGAATATATTCCGGAATAAAATACAATTAAGTATGAACGGCACTCTTTTCTGTCGTTCACATTCTAACGCCATCAATCGCATGTGATTTGAGTGTCTTGACGACTTCGGGGCTTCGATATATGAATATTAATATTTCCTGTATAATCTCAGATTCCATAGAGGTGTGAAGGTCTTCATGTCATGGAAGCACGCAATACATTTCTCACGAACCATAGCCTCCTTATCGAAAGGTAAAAGGTTACATATATGCAGTGCCAGATCTTTCGTGGACACGAGTACTCAGAGGTAATTTAAGGCGCATCTGCGGTATAATATGCAACATATGTAAACCTAGTTCCACACTGCCAAAGCTGTATGTATTTCGCCGACTAGCATTCGATGTTAGAGGAAATTCTTACGAAACTGCTTAAAGTTTACAATGTCAAATTTAAGGTTTGTCTTTACTTTAGGATCAATTCATTATTCTTTCAGGCATACCTTTGTTGGTTCATTGGATCAAACCCTGAGTGTGTTGATTTATAATGTGTCGAGGAGATCTTATATGAAGCGAAATGTTCATGTATGGTGTCATTAAGTCACTAACCCCTTTATTATAACAGAACTAAGCTAGTTCAATGAAGGCATCTTTGTAACATCTTTTTGTTCTATTGTTAATGCACGTAAAGATAGTACGTTAAGATAGTATGTTAAGATAGTAACCATGCTTTACTATTAGTTACCCAGCGCGTAACGAATACTAAAATTTATACGATTAGAAGTTACATTGTGTGACAAATATCGTGTAAAACTAGTGTTTAAATGTATAAAGCTAGTAGTTGTCTACATAGCTACATGTAGTAGTTATGGTCTTTATTAGCCCTGGTTTACTTTTGGTTACACCGTGTGTCGAGTAACATCTGTAATTTTACAGGTAAGCATCGTGTGTCAAGTTACATCTTTACCTTTACAGGTAAGCAGTCGAGTTTCATCTTTACATTTACAGGTAAACATCGTGTGTCGAGTTACATCTTTACCTTTACAGGTAAGCAGTCGAGTTACATCTTTACCTTTACAGGTAAGTATCGTGTGTCGAGTTTCATCTTTACGTTTACAGGTAAGCATCGTGTGTCGAGTTTCATCTTTACATTTACAGGTAAGCATCTAAGATTTGTTTCGAGTTACATCTTAACCTTTACAGGTAAGCATCGTGTGTCGAGTTACATCTTTACCTTTACAGGAAAGCATCGTGTGTCGAGTTACATCTTTACCTTTACAGGTAAGCATCGTGTGTCGAGTTACATCTTTACCTATACAGGTAAGCAGTCGGGTTACATCTTTACCTTTACACGTAAGCATATGAGATTTAATGTTTGGGGAAGGTTTGCTAACATTTTTGAACATTCTCCTTGGTAAGTGGTAGATTTACCTTAATAGTGTTCTGGTCATTTCTTCATTATTGTGAATATTTGTCTTTACATTCGAGTGTTTACCTGGTATAACTATTACTGACATTAAGATTACTAGTACTTTACCCTATATAACGTTTATAGTTACTATGTAACGCTATTAGTTACCTAACATAATTAATGGTTACATTGTATAGCTAGTAGTTGCCATGTTTATCTAGCGATTATTTTGTTGATGTAGTAGTTATATTTGCTTATAACCGTTAGTACCTGAACTACGTAACTGAATTTAAAAATAACTGACAAGTTTGTGATAAAACTGTGAATAAAATAGTTTTGCCTCAACATCTTTATACGACAGTACAAATATGAAAGTTTCACTGTTCTGCCATTTCTACTAAAAGGTTATGTCTACATACAGAGAAGAAATATATATTGATGAAGATCTCATTTGTTCTTTCCTCTTTCCGTGATTCTTTCGTTCGTGGTCTGCCAAACCTTGTTAATAGTCGGACATTTCTGCCCAGGGACTTCCGTGACAGATTCAGACTCTGAGGTGTTTTTTTCTGGGGATCGGCCAGACTCTGGAGACACTAAACCTCGATGCGCCGCTTGCTCCCATCTCAGCATCAGTTGCAGGAACTACGGTGAAGGATGGAGGGGGTCAAGATTTATCAACTGGAAGAGACGACTGTAATAGGCCGTTGTCGCCCCCGAGATCTACACTAAAAGTAAATCTGTGTTATTAGATAGGTCTTGTGGTGATCGTTCTATCGTAAAATTAATATTGAACCAATGCTTCGGGTTAGTTATTTTGTATGGCAATGCTACCACAAACGCCGGTCCGTCCACTTAGCGATAGCACTATCACGACCCGACCATTACTGACTAGGGGCCAGGAATATGAATTAGAAAAACGTCCGAGATTTATATTAGACGGTTTAGTGGACGAGCGCTGTTGCATGAGCCTGCTGTAACGTTATTAGGCATCGAATACAAATGAAATTATTTAATGAATTTTAACAATAGCGGTAGGCATTTCCCTTGATTCATTTATCAAAGTTTCAGTTTTCTGTACTGATTTTTTCAATTGTTATTAGAATAATTTATCTTTTTTAAAGACCAAAAAATATCAATGATTGAAATGAAAAGTTATCTCAAAGACTACTAGTAGTAGTAATGGGCTGTCATCACCAACTGTGGTAACTGACTTTTTGAGTTAGCTTTTTGAAACGTTGTACTAGTTATGTTGATAGATGTTCAGTACTCTGTAGAGTAAGGGTTCCATTAGTAAATAAAGGCAAAGGACATAGTTTCCAGGATACGTTAATAGGTAGGTTTTCTTAATCATATACTGCAAGATGATACGCATAATCACATGACAAGAAAATTATAAATTGTAAATAAACACAAAAATATTAAGAAAAATGTACATTTTTAAATATCCAGAAATCGAACTGATAAGATGTTAACCATGACCGCATAGTTAGCTTGCCGTGTTTCACGTGAATTTAAAAATTGCTATTTTCTTATGTTATCAGTCCATAATCATATGGTTCCTATTTTCAGATGATACAAATGAAATCCCAAGCACATTAGTTTTTAATGCATTTTCTTCATTTTCATATGTTCTTAACTGTGAAGAAACAGATTAATAAGAATACATTAACTTGCGTAAATCATGCATGGCAACTGGGCTATGGTGGTACATTTTTGTACATGCACGTAGCTTCTGACTTTTTCATATTCATTAAAACAGCCCTGATGACTTTTATTAATTCAGGAAATAAGAAATGTTAAAGGTGAGAAATACAAATGATAATATATTATCACTCCAAGTCTGCTTATTTCGTGTCGCTAGTGATTTGTAGACACACACTTTGTCAGCTGATTAGATTGTCTCAGACCCCAGCCTAGCGTGGCTTTATGCCAAGTACAAATGTCCGGTCGACTTACTGTACAGATATATAAAGTACAACGAGTTACTGCATATACATTAAGAGCAAAAAGCACAAAATTCCAATCGGTTGTACATGGAGAAGTTTTAAAACAAAATCGAAACCCAAGATAGAACATTATGATGGATAGTTTTGTCAATATGTGAAGCGGTTTTACTATATTTGGGAGATTTTTATCATCAGTGAGATGGATGGAGGGAGAGGTATATGTCGACAGGGATATTTCAGAAACCAATGTACAACGTTTGCACTTGTCTCTAGTCAATATTGACTAGGGTTCCAACCCTTTTAGGAAAACGATCCCTAGACACACGTATCTCTGTGTTGGAGAATAGCAATATATATATAGGCTGTAACAGTTTGTCGTATTTCTGTGTTTGAGAATAACAATACAGGCTGTAACAGTTTGTCGTATTTCTGTGTTTGAGAATAACAATATAGGCTGTAACAGTTTGTCGTATTTCTGAGATTGAGAATAACAATACAGGCTGTAACAGTTTGTCGTATTTCTGAGATTGAGAATAACAATATAGGCTGTAACAGTTTGTCGTATTTCTGTGTTTGAGAATAACAATACAGGCTGTAACAGTTTGTCGTATTTATGAGATTGACATTCGGTTTTCAAAACAGGTCAGGAGGTGCCACTGCTGGAGTATCATATATCATCCTATCAGACAGTGGCTCGGGAATATCCAACTGAACCGTAAGATTTAGATTGGCTATCAAAACAATTGCAAAATACAATATCTTCCAATGCATTTTGGAGATATTTTTACCAGTTCAGAATCATTGTACACGTCAGTAGGATCGAGGCATTGTGTCCTATTGTCATATTGGAAAAATAATATAACATACAAACGTACAAAGGATCACGAACCGATAAGACATGTCTTCTGACGAAATGTTCGGTATACAGTTCATCAGGTTTCATATGACGTCATATTGAAACCGATTACATTGCAAATTGCAGTGGAACTGTGCTGGATTGAGCGCTGGTGACTCAAAGTCTCATGCAAAATGTTGCTCATTTTGTTAGAATGTACGTCTTAAGTTCAGAAGTACGAAGTTCGAATCTCGAAACCAAGGCCAAAGTATACGATCACAAGTATGGAAGTGAAGAATAAAGGACGAATTGTCATGGAGATTTATCGTGTCACGGTTATGAACCATCTAAACGCTTGTCAATTACTTTGATAAAAGGTATTCCATTCAGCTCAGTCGTAATAGCACAGGAGAAGTAACATGTAGTCATACATTCGACTACTGGCGAAGGGACTCAGAAAATGTAAAGGGTCATTTAGTTGATATCCACTACAAAATGCAGTTAAACTTTAGCCATCTATTCTAAACATTGATAGCAGGAGATCCGGATCGTCGAATCTGTTACCGGCTTGTCGGGTGACGGACTGCGGAGAGCAGGCACTAACGTATCAATTATGTAGGTATGACGTTATATCACCCCCGGGCGAGCTACTGATCACCCACAAGGTATTTATACGTACTCTAGACAAGCCCGAGACGATAGTCGATTGCCTGACTTCTGGTAACATAGTTCCCCTGTACTCTAATGGCGTCTAGAAACAATGCTCTGGGGGGGTATAATAGAAATAAACTCTTGCACCTTCATCGTTTAGATTCTAACTATCAGAAATTAACCGAAAGTTGAGTACAATTTGAGTTTTATAGGATTGCATGTTATTGTTATGTTTAAATCTAACCTTGATGTATTACGCAATTCATTGTCATTCTGTAGTTTCTGTTAGATACTTGTCAATGTTGCGTTCTCTTACTTTGAAATAAAACTGTTCCCATAAGTGACATGCATTTGTTTTGCGATTCATTATTGGCCCTATCAAAAGACTGTACGACAAATGTATGTAGTGACGAAGACAAACTTTAATATATTTGCATCGCCGTTAGTAAAATATATTTCCGTTTTAGATTATACGGTACATCGAAATATCAAGCATGATATGTTCCGAAGTAGACTAGGAGTCACAACAGTTAGCCGGTAGTTTGAAGCGTTACAAAGTGAATGCCTAATATAAAGCAGTGCCATTTTCCCTGAAGTTTTGCACATAAAATAAAAGCACTGTCAGCTTGTCTCCAATAGCATTGATCAATTTGGAAATATGTGATATTCAAGTTTTACTTTCTACACAAACAAAGTACGTATTAATGGTGTCGCAACGTTTCAATACCGACTGGTCCCTTTGTCAAGCTATTACTCTGTCATAGCTTGACAAAGGGACCAGGTGGTCTTGAAACTTTACGTACATTGCTTGTGAAGAAAGTAAAACTTTGATATTCACTGTCAGCTTGGTTCCCAAAATACATTCAACTGATGACTAGGGTCATTAGAAGGGTGAAATAGCAAATCCACGTGGTAATTAGCATGTTTTTCTAATTTTGATATGACAATTTTAACAAAACATGATATTTACTAGTAATATTTGGTAACCATTTACCTATTAACAACACATGGTGTCAATAATAACGTTACATATCGTGTGTCTCTCGGTACAAAACTATTATGTGACCATGTTTTACATTTTTCATTTAGCGTCAATACTATGTCTGCATCAAACCTAACGCATAGAAATGATATCGTCTTCTAGTCTCTATGTTGTCAAATCACTACATTGTTAAACACAATTGCCGGTCATTTTTGGTCTCGCAAGCCCCAATTCATTTTGGTCCGAAAAATATCATTTCAATTCTTTGTAAGCACAACATACGTCTCGTGTGTGCTAGCGACATATAGTCATCTATACTGAAACGAGCGAGTTGTTTTCAAAAGGTCATCAAACATAAACTATTTTTTTTATAGCGAGCTTTACATAGCTTTTACTACATGTACCTGTCAAAGCAAATGCAAAACTTGTAATATTTGCCAGAAAAAAAGTTAATTCTTTAAGACAGTTTAGTGATCTGTACAATGCAAATGCAAAACTTGTAATATTTGCCAGAAAAAAAGTTAATTCTTTAAGACAGTTTAGTGATCTGTACAATGTGGTAAATTGTACACACAGAAAGTAATGATATCGGTAGGAATTAAGTATCGAATGTTCTGCACTACATGAAAGTATAAACGACTTTTTTGATAAAATTGTAGACTATAAACGTGCATGAACAAGTTAACTTTTCGTTCTAGGAGGACTCTGATCGATCCAATGTTCTTCTGGGAAAATATTCTGAAAATTCTGCGCATAAAACATTTGTAATGATATTCTGGCTTGTACATTTTTTCTTTGTCTTTGAAAACCGAGCAGGTACAAATGAAAATTGTCACAAAATGAGATAATGGGTCTTTTGGAGGAGTTAAAATATACTTAATATGGCGCTAGCTATTAAAGTTTGATTCAGCAGTTTTCATGACCTAGATGTGGTAGATAGCCTTCTAATTGTCAATGTCCATCCACCGTCCTTTCTTAAATACATTATAAACCTATCAGAATAATTTCCGCTTCTTTTTCATTGATTAACCTAACTCTAACAGACGTGTTGTCGGATTGGCTGAACTCTAACTGGCCTTAATGACTGTTAAAATGTCTATGTCGGTATCACATATATCTTGTCATGGACACTGTAAGTGACATTGACACGACAAGGTCAAGGTCAAAGTCTTCGGAGAACTGATAATATCCAGGTAGTCTGGTACATATCATACAACTCCGATAAGTTAGGAATCTGACACTGACCACGTTATCAACGCTGACATACTTCTAACGGCAGACATAACTGTTCAATGTTAACACACACACATGCACATATTTATATCATACAATACTTCTCACAAACCAGGCTATTCCTTATATTCATATATAACTATACACTTTCGAATGATTAGTAGTTCTCAGTTAAAAAATATTGTCTGGGGTCCAGTTTTGCAAAAGGTGGTTTGCTTAATCGATGATTGGAACGATTCTCGTTTTGTGTGTTTCTTTAAATACAACTTTTAACTGAGTGAGAACTTTTCAGATAGAAATATTTTAGAAGCATTAAATTACACACTAAGTAAGGAGTTATAACCTTGTATATTGACCAGATTTTAGAGGTTGCACAATGACGGTAAACGTGATTAAACTAATCGACTTTTGAACAACCGGGTCCTGATCTGTTTGTAATTTCTTTTATATTCGAGTTGTTTTCTCAAAAAATATTCATATCACCATAAAACGCCATTTTTATATGCAACATCATGTAAGTTAAGATTGTGGTTACATAGACAAACACGATTAGCTTTCTGTTCCATAACTCACTGAACTTAATCAGTTAATATCACCAATATTCGTCTCTGTTTTCACTTTTCTATTCACACCAAGTGTAAATGTATATTTCCCAATGTAGCTACACTCTACGTACCAGCTGAACGTAAAGGTGTGCTGAATTAAGGGCTTAAACACCACAGAAACAGTCCCATACACTACTAGTAGTGTCCACATCCTTCTGTGCACAAACTAACTTTGGTAATTTCATCATGGGGAAAGTTCTGTCTCATTCTTAAAAAAGTACTCCAAGAAGTAAAACACACAGTTAAGAGACAATGATAAAATGTTTTATACCAATTATCTGATTTGGATGTTGTATTTTGAAAACAAAACAATCAAGATACAACGTCTTTAAACAAATGCATATATGTCATATATATACAACAGTATCTCCCTCGTCTCACCATTAAAACGTAGCATCCACTGCATAACATGCTACTTCGTTGGTTTGAGCTCGGAGAGGCACCGTCAATCACATCCATTAATCCCATCCGCCAGTATGTACTGTCTATATTACGGTTTAATGTGAGTTAAGGACCGTGATAACACCACAGGCTGCATACCACTTTTTAATTAAAGGGACATATCTTCCTCAAATAGTTTATTCTTGTATCGTTCTGTCATGTAGGTTGAGAAATCACAACGAAGACCATAGCAAGTGAGAATGTCAGAAGTTGAGCATTGCCCATCAGAACGTCGCCTGATGATTGAACTCCTGGAAAAGAGAAGGCTATACTATAATATGTTTCTTTAATGTATCCCAATGTCACTGAAATTTCAAAACATGCCTGTGTACGGATGACATATATATCATATATAGCACGCCGATGAACATAAACCTGCTAAACATTAAGGTTTGTGAAATTCACGTTCATTTAATTGTAATATCTAACGATACTACGTTTGTGATATCGCCAAAGGTTATTTCTTGCAAATCTGAGAGTGAGTAGAATGTTACCAATACAAACATATATTTTTAATGTTTGTCACTGACCGTTCCATCTAAAGACATAACTGAAGCACTTCCGTTCGTCTGACCCGTCGTGACATTGTAGGATACCGTCACAACGCTGGCCTCCAGGCACACAGTGACGTCGGCTGTCGCAGATAAATGACGTGTGGTCACATGAAGCCATTGTAAAATTGGCGGGAATGACTGTAAAAGAAGGCAGACTACTACGTAGATTTCTACAAGAAATAAACTTGTAATTGTATTGAAACATTCCAATATCCATTAGGGAAGCAGGTTTCCAAGTTCATGAGATTTAAAATGCTGAAATATACAGCTTTTGAAAAAACCCACTAAATTTTTATCTTTTGTGTCCTCCAACACCAAAATGAATATCCTGTTAAAACATAAAATAGCAGTTCTAGAATTCTAGAACAATCAGAAATAATGCTTTTGTCACAGGTCGGCTATCAATACACTTAACATACAACACAGAGCTGTACATTCAAAGCTAAAATCGTAAGTATCAAGAAAGGGTAAGTCAAATCTGGCATTGTAATTAAATAAGAATCTCTGCTTAGTGTATTGAAACTTGGTATGTGCGTGTAAACTAATCTCGTGTTTCTTCTGTTCCTAAAAGGATGAATCTGGCTATGATAAAATATTGTGACTTTAAAACATAAAGTTAGATTAAATACATATAATCATCATTCTAAAAATTGTAATATATTTTATAGAACGCATAAATTTGGTTAAAATAGGTATAATCAATATTGATACAAAAATATTTAGATATAATCTAGCGCCATTTTGATGAAGTATGTTATGAGTTATGAGTGACACATACAGTTAATCCCATTGACTTTGTAAGACATTTTGCAACATCGCATATTAATTCTCAAACAGACGCACATGAAAACGGGTTTTATATATATATATATATATATATATTTAATTTTCCTTCCAACTCTTACACTCGACCTAAAGAGCAATAATTGAAAAATACGAAATTGAGTTTCTCGTCTATGAGTTATAATCACGACAAGGTTTATTTCTACAACCGACTATCTCCATAGTTTGTTAAAGCTACCTGTTCGTACCAGTGTACCACAAGACTGTATCGCTGTTGTTGTCAAGAATGGTTTTAACACTTGGATACCTATACTATGATGTTTCATACTTGCAACATTGATGTTGTAAATTATTTTAGTTGCATCATTATTTCTAATGAATATATTATACTACACTTTATGAATATCTTTATGTAAAACTTATTATAACATGCTTATGTATATTGCTCCAATTACTGCAAATCGATAAAATAAATATCGAAATAAGGGCACTATAATAATACTCTACCTGGACATTTCTGCATTCCGCACTCTTTTCCTTCCCATTTTGCACCATAACACTTATTCCCGCCGAATTTGGGTCCAGGTTCGTTACAATGTCTCTCCCTCCTCTGTACCCCACCGTTACACATGACTGGACACACCGTCCACTCCTGCCATATGCTCCAACGACCGTGGACTGATCACGTGACAAAACAAGTGAATGATGTACTTATAATTTTGTTTTGATTAATGTGTGTGTTAAGATACATTTTTTTCAATTATCACAAGCATTATATGTCAAACAGATTTTTGTTGTATTTTAATTCATTCTTGCCAACTGTATCTATGACTTAATGTCTTATTGTAAAGGTACAATCACATGTGTGTACGTTACGTTCGTCGGTCACTCTGACACCGTTATCAATAATCTGTAAATGATAATATCCGCAAAACTTCTACAAAAATGTCAGTGTACATAATTTCGTTGACGTTATATAGAATATATGGGATTATAATATTTACTCCGATTAGGTTGAACAATGACAATGGATCGAGTGAACTATTTCTAAAGTGCCTACTGTAACGTTGAGAGTAATTATTTTGATGGTGTTGTTTCTGATCACAGCTATGAAAGAGTTTTAACTGATACATAGGCATTGCTTCACACAGCTAACGATTATTGTATTTGATATGTGTTTGTATTGACTGTCTTCTTACATTACAGCTTGTCTCTTAACATATCAATACTATTCTATTATTTCCTTACACAGTAACGAATTGCTAACGCAATAGTTTCTCGATAACCATACCTGGGCACTCGACAGCTGACCAGCACTCTATGATGTCATAGAAGGGGAATTTGTCCTTTTTGTCCGGCTGACGCCATTCCTTGTGCCGACTGGACGTACCGTAACCGCAGGTCACTGAACATTTTGACCAGGCTGACCACTCCCCCCAGCTCCCTAGTGACCTATGACCCTTGGCCTCTCCCACTGTAAGCGACACTGGAAAACAGAAGGGACAGTTTTATAGTGGGAGCAAAACCCCAAAAACTTTAAAATCACTCTACTGAAATCAGCGTTAAACGTTAAAAAACGAATATCAAGAGGTGATTGAACAAATGCTGTTACTTTTTTCTGATTACGATAATTGCTGCAATGTTTTCGATCATTAAAGTGTTATTTTACACAGAATCAATTCGACGGCAACAAGCTTGAACATCATTAAAAGAACAAATGTTCATTAGACATTAAAAGCGTACTTTTAGGAAACTCCTCAAATAAATGATGAATAAGGAAATGAATTAATTTTAAGAATACAACAAAAGTGAGATGGGAGTACTATGTCCTTTTACATGCACAGTGTCCTGTGTTGATACTGAAAATAAACTGAGCTTAATGGGAGGTAGTATATACTTGACAAATGGGATATACCAAAAGTTAAAACCAAATCTGCATACGATAACATTTTACTTTTTAACTTGATAATCGTCATTAGAAACAAAACATATGACTGCTGCGATATGTTTGGCAATGTTTAGGTCCGTTTCACTTTTAAATGAGGTCTAAGAAACACATTATGTTTTGCAATGTCTCTGATACAAGAAATTTCCATACCTTGTCTGGATCAAAATCCTTCCAATTAGGTTTTCAAAAATGTTCGTCGTATGTGCACTTTTAATTCACATAACACACTGTCTTCAACTAAACTTAAATTTGTAAACTAAAACCAAAAATATTTTACAGGTTAATGGAAATATTTTTGAATATTCTATTACAATGAATTTTGTGCCTCTATATTTAATTATCCCCTGCATTTTGCTTACTTTGATTATCTCAATAATAAACAAGTCAGTGAGTGCATGAAAGGTTACACTGTGTTTCAAGAAGGCTTATGTTCAATCTCTGTTAAAAAAAGCCAGGGTTGAACAAGACTTTAAGGCCTACCGTCTGGTATCAATTTTGTCGTTCTTATCTAATGAAATAAGCAAAATGTGTCCAAACATCTTAAGTTGTGTTTCCATGACAACCCGCCATTGAACGTTCACACAAAACACTTTGCCGAGACAGTAATCCTATATGTACACAATGACATCATTGTAACTTTGACAACTAGTGCTGTTCCAGTTCTATTTGAATTGTCCGCCGTCTTGTTAATTAATTTACCACAGCATACTTTTTAAAAGTATATATACTACAGTGTATGCTTTGTCAAGTCTTATTTAAGTTACAGATGTCTTGTGTATTGTCAAAGGGATCAGCATGCTTAACGGAAAGAAATCTTCAGTTTTGGAGATTCTCTGGGTTAGGTGCTAGCTCTAAACCAGATGAGATATGCCAAAGTTTTTTCAGGATGTCCCATTGATAAGGAATAGGTGTATAATGTGATATTTCTATAGACATGAAGGAGCAGGTTAACGCAATTACAGAGTAGTCTAATTCACAAATCCTAAACTTATGAATGTATTCTCCAATTCATCACCGTTGTACAACAATAACTGGAAACCTGTCATCTAGATCGTGCCAATGAATTCTTGTTTCATATCTCTGATATAATAACTGGTCATTTCTAGTGACGTTAGTACTAAAGTATCTCCATTGTTAATCTTAAACAATAGAAACTACAGTGCAGGTGCTGATGTTTATGTACAAGGAACTAAGTGGAAGAATGTTTAATTATAAAAAGGAGAGCATAATTGGAAAAGGGTAATATTGCTCTGTTTCTGAATCCTCTTTACGTTGGCACTAAACAATATTCTCCACACACCGACAATGACCCTTCATCAGTTGCTTTCAGGTCCGTATTGCGTCACCATCTGTCTAGGGAGTGGGCGTACTTTTGTGTTGCAATTCATATAATGAAGATGCAATATACTGAAAGCGACATGTCCAATACATGTCAGGTTCACGTATCACGCCGAGACTCAATCAAGTCGGATTGGAATAGTTTTCAGCGTGCATGTTATCAGCCATAATACGTGGATGTCGTTTTCAATGCATATTTCGTAAACCAATTTTTAATCAAATTCCGTCAAATCGTACAAAAAGACAATGTGCCTTTCTATATGTAGCCCGTATTGATTGATTAACCAGTGTGTCCGCCAATGCAGTGGCTGCATGAGTACACGTATACAAAGTGTGTTTGTTATGTGATGCTAAGATAATCAAAAGTAAACACATAGCAATGCCAATACACTATATTGCACTTGGTGCTCGAGTTGCAGTTTAGGATAGTACCGATATCGTTGCTGATGTGTGTAATACTTACAATTTACCTATTGTATGTTTTTGTTAAAGGATTGAATTTCAACACTAACACAACAAATAGAAGACATGGCAAGCTCACGCAAGGAAAAATGAAAGAATTTATGAATCTTTTCTTTTTCTCATTAAATGTATTTCGAAATACTTAGCATGTCAGCTATTCAGGGGTTTAGGACTATATATATTTAATTTATCAAAGGGGCTCTTGGATATATATTTCAAATTATCAATGGAGCCTCGGAATATATAATTCGAAACATAGATGGGACCTGCAATATAATCCTGATATCTTCAGTTTCATGGACGGCGATGCTGGAAAAGAATTTGAATTATCAAGGACATGGCGACCTGTTCTTTAAAACACTATAGTCAGGCACTGAATCGAAATGCATTGTATAAGAAAAGTACAAAACGAATTATTCCAAATGATTTCTCTTCGATGTCATTCCTCATTACTGTATAGCTACATTGATAAACAGCCACGTTTTAATATGTTAAACATATGCAGTTAATTATTACTCACTCGGTTAAAGATAAAACAGTTACTTGTCAATTACTCGGTTAAAGATAAAACAGTTACTTGTCAATTACTCGGTTAGAGGTAAAACATCTGCAGTTACTTGTCAATTACTCGGTTAGAGGTTAAACATCTGCAGTTTCTTGTCAATTACTCGGTTAGAGGTAAAACATATGCAGTTACTTGTCAATTACTCGGTTGGAGATTAAACATCTGCAGTTACTTGTCAATTATTCGGTTAGAGAATAAACATCTGCAGTTACTTGTCAATTATTCGGTTAGAGGTAAAACATCTGCATTTTCTTGTCAATTACTCGGTTAGAGGTAAAACATGCAGTTATTTGTGAATTACTCGGTTAGAGGTAAAACATCTGCAGTTACTTGTCAATTACTCGGTAAGAGATTAAACATCTGCAGTTACTTGTCAATTACTCGGTTAGAGGTTAAACATCTGCAGTTTCTTGTCAATTACTCGGTTAGAGGTAAAACATATGCAGTTACTTGTGAATTACTCGGTTAGAGGTAAAACATATGCAGTTACTTGTCAATTACTCGGTTAGAGGTAAAACATCTGCAGTTACTTGTCAATTACTCGGTTGGAGATTAAACATCTGCGGTTACTTGTCAATTACTCGGTTAAAGATAAAACATCTGCAGTTTCTTGTCAATTACTCGGTTAGAGGTAAAACAGTAACTTGTCAATTACTCGGTTAGAGGTAAAACATCTGCAGTTACTTGTCAATTACTCGGTTAGAGGTTAAACATCTGCAGTTACTTGTCAATTACTCGGTTAAAGATAAAACATCTGCAGTTACTTGTCAATTACTCAGTTAGAGATTAAAGATCTGTAGTTACTTGTCAATTACTCGGTTAGAGGTAAAACATCTGCAGTTACTTGTCAATTACTCTGTTAGAGGTAAAACATATGTAGGAACTACTTGTTGCTGACTCGGATAGGGATGCAACATCCATGGATGTTTACTGCTGGCACTTATATACTTATGTTAGAATTAATTATTTTTTAGTCGGGGTTTTTGTCTGCGAACTAGAAAGCGCTTAATTAAGACGGAATAAATTATTGAACGCGTTTAAATCATATGATGAACTGTTAAATAAAATAAAGTATCACAACATGGCATTCCAAAGCAAGAATTTATCTTTCTTTTGTGGATCGTTCTCCGATATGATTTCATTAAAGGCATGTGAACATTTTCTGTATAATATAATGAACGCGAGCAGTACCATCATATTGGCTTAAAATCAACACAATAATAACACGCATATTGCCGTGTGTTGTTACCATTCAATTCCACGATAGAGCATCGTATGTTTTACTATCAATTTTCTTAATATTGAATCTGCGTCTGCAACAAACATGTTTATACTTTAATCCATTAATAAGTGGTCTCTTAGGTAATTACACTAAATAAGCCTACAGACCTGTTGATTATAATTTCCTGGAGGCTCCTAGTATTTGATCTTAATTCGTCTGTTATCCTCACAACAAAGAAAACTTTTCTCGGCTATAGAACTTTCCACTGCCAGGGGAAAGTCTGTTCTGCCAATAATCAAATAAACTAGTGTAATTTGACGCATGGAAATACACATGAATAAAATTCCTTGCCTCGCCATCAGTCACTTAGTTTTGTGGCTTTTCATGCTGTGTACATAATAGGTTCTATGGGAAATTATAAGCATAGCTTAATTCTATGTATGTCTCATTTTGATATTTACAATATTCGTTCAACTGAACACTGCTTACTAGTCGGCTGAAGGTTTTTACCAAACATTCTCCTTAGGGTGACAGTCAGCACTTCTCTCGCGCTGTATTATCCTGGCCTTGGAAATATAAAACTCAAATAATATTCTTAAATTTTACACTTCATCCTTAATGTTATAATGATCAATTTAATGCAGATCATCAACTGTTTCTGGTCTTTAGGTGATTTCTAAATAATCATGACTCTTCCTTTACGCTTTGATATCAAAGATATCATATTTTGAGCCGTAATTACATTAAAAATGCAGTAAACCATGTGTTTCCTACGCAAATCTCAATGTTTTTGCACACTTTTAATATTAAGGTATACTATGAATCAATGACATTTGATATTTTCACCATAATTAAAACTAATATGATCCGCTTATATTAACAAACATACACACAATTCTGCAGACTTTTACATCAATTCAAATTGAACATGCTACCCAGTAGTCGGTAACCGTACACATCTGTATACAACTAGAAAATGTGATAGAGTCTTAATGTTTCGATTGGGTCTTATTTGAGTAAAAACTATTGGCAATGTCTCAAAATGAACGGTATATTTCCTACTCATACTGTTGTTCTTAGGAATTCAACTAATTTCAAAAATATACATGATAAAACAATCGCGTTGCTTTGCAAGTAATGCAAAATGTAATCGAGTTACCGAGTCGATAGAAAATATTATGATCCACCCATCAACGCTCAAAATAACGTGGTACCCATTTGAGTATTATCATTTGAGACAGCAACACACCAGAGAAATACGTGAATTAAAACATTTGTGACAGCAACACACCAGAGAAATACGTGAAGTAAAACATTTGAGACAGCAGCACACCAGAGAAATACGTGAATTAAAACATTTGAGACAGCAACACACCAGAGAAATACGTGAAGTAAAACATTTGAGACAGCTGCACACCAGAGAAATACGTGAATTAAAACATTTGTGGCAGCAACACACCAGAGAAATACGTGAAGTAAAACATTTGAGACAGCAGCACACCAGAGAAATACGGGAATTAAAACATTTGAGACAGCAACACACCAGAGAAATACGTGAATTAAAACATTGTATATGTACCCATCTTGATTCCAGATTGTGCGAGGGATAATGTCGTCAGCATTATGCGTAGACAATTTATTTAATCAACGACATGACGACTTCGTAATTATCACCGAACACAAGAACGAGCTCTATCATTTTTTGACTCTATTGATCATAAGTATTTCGCTCTCCCTTTTGCGAAGGCGGGCATTTTTCGTACTACGCACGGATCAGGAGGCGTAGCTATACTAGTGAAACGACGGTGGGTACTCTACGTACAAGTTATAGAACACATTGATTGCGACAGAATAGTAGGACTTGTGTTCACGAAAGGAGGCGGAGCACAAACGTATATATTAGCTGTGTATATGCCTAGCGACAACGACGTCAAACAATACGCAGAAGTTCTAGAAAAGCTGACGGATCTTAACTGCTATTATTCGTCTATAGGAGAAGTTATCTTAGCGGGTGACTTTATTGCGCGCATAAACGAGATCCCACTGAGCTACATAAGTAAAATGAAATCGGACACACTTAAGACATTTGTTGACTTAAATTCATTACGCGCAGCAAATTTCGATCACGACGCATATGGTTATAGCTACACATTTAAAAAATGCAAGACGACACTTGACTATATTTTCGCAAATAAGGAATCACCAAGTATGCATGACTTCACAGTATTCTCAACAGCAGATAGCGACATATCGTCTAATCATTTACCTATCGCATGTGGTTTATCAATTCCAATGTATGAGAACGACGACAGCGATACAGAACAGCATAATCATCCCAACATATCCTGGCAAAACACAGATATATACCATATAATAGCCTACCAACTAAGACTACATCACAAACTGTCGGAAATGGAAATGATGGAAATAAACACTAATTATGACATTGAAGCGTTCACAGAAATATTGACTCTGTCTATAGTCCTATAGCAGAAGAAATTCAATTCTAAAATAAAACCTGACTTTACTATAGATGCCAGGAATGCCCATAAACTTGCACGGAGCAAAAGGAAAGAGTGGATTTCTGCTGGAAAACCTAGAGGGCGAGAACATTCGACCTACAAACAATACAAAGAAGCGAAATCGTCATTCAGAACAATACATAACAACGCGATTAACGACTATATGGATAAATGCGATAGGGAACTAGAGAGAACCGCAGACTACGATGAGAGACAATTCTGGAGACTAATCGCAAAACTAAAGAATAAGAGGCCAAATGTATGTAATGAGTTAGAGTACGAAGGTATCACAGCGCGAGGCCCACGAGAAATTGCGGATATTTTTGCATCATATTTTGAAGATATATACAGCAACGCCGATACTAACAGCGACAGCATACCTAATTCAAAAAGCAGCATACAGGAACACCCTATATTTGGTTGCCCATTTACGTTCGAAGAAGTGGAATCAGCGATCCGAAAGTTGAACTTTAAGAAAGCACCTGGCATTAACGAGTTGTATAACGAACACATTCGTTACGGAGGTAGACAACTTATTTGTATGGTATAACGTCTCTTTAATGCGATTAAAATACAAGGATACGTGCCCAAAACATGGAAACTTGGAATCACAATCCCAATTTATAAAGGGAACAATAAATCACGTAAAAACCCGAACAGTTACAGACCAGTATCATTACTTCCCGTTATGTACAAGTTATTGGAAAAAGTGTTTTACGAAAGGATTAAAGTGTGGTGTGCCATACCGGAAACGCCCTTCCCAAACAAGCAACAGCAGGGTTTCCAAAGTGGACTCACCAGCATCACGACATCATTTACCCTACATGAAACGATCGCTGCAAATCTAGAACTCCACAGCAAAGTACATGACGCGTTTCTAGACACAAGGAAAGCGTTTGACACCGTCTGGCATGATGCTCTTTTAGGCAAATTAGAAATCATTGGAATAACAGGATCGCTAAAAGATGTCATCGAAGCATCGTACACTGATATCAAAACCTGTGCTCTTGTAAATTCAGTTCGCTCAAAATGGTACCATGTAAAGCGCGGGGTAAGGCAAGGCGGGATCCTCTCTGGATTTTTATACCTTGTTTACAACAACGAAGTACTAAAGCAGATAGAAGACTTGAAATGTGGTGCTACCGTGATAGACCTGCACAGCGGTAGTCCAACTCTAGCGGATGACATGTCTCTAATTGCTACAAGTCCGCGGACACTATCTAACATGCTAGAAGTAGCAGCCAATTATTCAAAATCCTGGCGATTCACCTTTAACAACAGCAAGTGTGCTATTCTAGTATTTGGAGAAAAGTAAACCACCAAAGAGACCTGGAATGTATGATAAACAATGAACATATAACTGTGCAAAGTGAATACATACATGTAGGGATACCAGTGAACAATAAATTAAAATCAGCAAACAAGGTTGAAAAAGGATACCGGAAAGGGGAAAACGCCATACATTCGTTAACAGGAATAAGAACAGATTTCACTAATTTGAACACTATGACATTGGCAAAACTATACAAAACTGTTGTTATTCCTACCGCTCTCTACGGATGCGAATTATGGTCCAATTTGACACTGACGTGAAACGTACAAATCAACTGCAGCACTACGCTACGAAACGCATCATAGAACTGAATAAAATGACCAGATCAGATATGGCTGAAAGCATGTTTGGTACGATAAGACATAGCCATAAGGAAGCTTAATTTCCACAGAGTTCTAATATGCCTACCGATACATACTCAAGCTAAGCAAATTTTCATCAGGAGACTATACACATTTGTATGTAAAGGAGAACTCTTCGAACATCGAGGTTTTATATCAGATATAACCAAAATATTACAACACTATCATATGGAACATCATTTATATTCATATTTAGAAACAGGTACATTTCCTTCCAAAGGAGCGTGGAAAATTTTAGTGAAAAGGGCTGTACGCTTAAAAGAAGACCGCGAACTTAAAAAGAGGATGGAGTCGGATATAGAATTTTCTCGCTTCCGGGAAATCCATGCTACATACAAACATCCATATATTTTACTAAGTATGGCCCAGTCTGCAAATGATCTCAGCGCAGTCAAACTTGTGACAGCCGTGGTCACATGTATACCACAGAGGACAACACGCATATGTGACAGGTGTGGACTGGAGTACCAAGATATGCTTAGCCACATTGTTACGTCATATACGTTGACCAAGTTACTAAAAGATACATATTGGTACTTAGTTGAAAATAAATGTCCACCTACTATGTTTGTGACATTATCAGGACTAGGCAACGAAAACAAAATTCGAATGTTCTTCGCTAAACCATACCACAAGGACTTCAACCTAACGG
This sequence comes from Mizuhopecten yessoensis, assembly GCF_002113885.1. NCBI lineage: Eukaryota > Metazoa > Mollusca > Bivalvia > Pectinida > Pectinidae > Mizuhopecten > Mizuhopecten yessoensis. Next base: position 732,621 of record NW_018405235.1, read on the forward strand.
ACACTGAAATAAAAGAGCTGCTGTATCTTGGATTGCACTTGGTAACTATGTGTGGTCATCTATACGTCACAGGGCACAACAACGAAAGTGACAATTAAGCAAATATATAAACATATGCCTAAACTGACGATATACAGTGGACACAATACCCGTATAAGAATTGCACATTCTTTCTTGCGATACATTAAGAATAAATACGAACAATGAGGTTTAATAAGGACAATCGCATGATTAGAAGAAGTACAACTTTAAATCCTTGAATGTATTTACATACATAATATTTTAACCATCACAAAATATAAATATAATTGTACAGTATTATACATTGATATATGCCAATTGATACATACGATGAAGTAAGTGTGTTAAACATGTATGTACATAGAACATATCAGTACTAAATGTACTGTATTACCCTTCCTTATTATTTGATTTCGATGTAAATGTATCTCAGTTTTGAGGTGATGAACGCAATTGCTCTAACTGTACACCCTGATCAGCGTTAATTCACTGGCCCATTTACACCCAAAACATAATTACGAGGAGGAACTGTATGTGCGAAATACTACAATGGAATTATCTAGTGTTTTTCCTGCAGTGGAAAGGGTAACCTTAATTTAAAGAATGCTAATGACTTATGGGATTAGTAACAAAAACATATTGATTCTGGATCACAGTAGTATTGAAATGTTTCCACTGACTTGTATGTAGGTAACATCTCGGTATACTGCCATCATTTGTCAAAGGAAAAATGGCGTTATAAAGGGGCTTTGGGATAAATGGAGGGAAACATAAAATAATTCCTTAGAAAATGAAAAATGGACCATGAAATAAATATTTCTGTTTCCAAAACAAATTTCCTTTTATATAAGTTTATATTTATATAAATTCTACTTAAAAAGTACATTAAATACTTTGGCAGTAAGCGATGTGGCCAACGAAGCGAGGGACATGATATCGATGTCTTACTGTTATCTGTATTCGCATATTTATTGAGTATAATTATAATTGCAACAGGTTGTCCTTGGAATAACAGATGCACTTTTGTGATGTTTAGTCCCCTGCTATATAACAATGGCACTTTGCTATGTGTTTGATGGTATAACAATCATTCTGTCGAAACCACTTACGGGTAATTACCACTGTGTACCTAACATCACCACGTGGCTTTGCTAGTCGAAGTGTGATCAATTGCCACCAAACCAGTCGTGACAGACAAATAACAGTACTTCCCGAGAACCCGTTGAACAAGGAAACAGTCATCTATGTTTTAGACAGACGAGTCTCGACATTTTAGCAGAAGTTGAGCATGACTGCCATGAGCAACGATTTTCTCCAGTAGGTGTTATTTCAGACACTTGTCGTCCTATTATCATTTAAGTTTGAAGTCTTGGCAAATTCGTATTTTCTAGCAAGACAACATGTAAGTTCAGATTATTTGACAAGACAAATTGTGTCTGATATTTCAATTGAAATCAATATTTTTCACAAAAATATATAAATCTTTTTGAGTATCTCCAATAACATAAAATCATGAAAATCAATCCATGTACTTCTTTGCACACTCTCAGCTAATTCAATTATAACATGCGACGTATCCTATACAAGTTACTTTTTAATATAATTTCAGTGTTCTTCCTTCCTTTTACTTGAGTTGAACTTCTCCTATCTGTCTGTGAACAAAACAAGTGAGTAGTGTACGGATACTGCTTCTGTCACCGCCGCTTTACAATTACATAAAACAAATGATAGTTTCCATATCATTCCCTATTGAAGTCTATTGTTTCAAATATTGTATAATTATTGACTTCCTAAGAAATCAATTTTTAATTGAAAATCAAATCACAAACACACGTATCAATAATATGATCACAATAAGTACAACTATCGGAATGAGATTCACCAGTTTGGTATTGAAAACTTACTATGCAAGCTTTCGAAAAGGTCTGTCCTTTGTCAAACGACGAGAGCAAATGATCGGTGTATCGACACCAAACTGTTGAAAACAACTCACTCAAGAAAACAGGTGTTTCCGAAAGATTGCACAATAATATTTTAATTACTGCTTTTGTTCAAAATAAGCTAGCATTCACGGTATTTGTAAGTTGTCATACCGTAAGAGTTGATGTCACTCGTCAAACGGAAGAAACATCTGACAAATGTTTGGGAATGCTGTATCTTCTATGTGTAAAGACAAGAATTGGAATTTCGACAATGAATAAAGACGTGTTTACTAAGCCTGAAAACATTGCTGAACCACGCACGCTCCTTGGAACGTCTTGATAAGTGCAACATTTGATGCACATGCTTACCCTCTCAGCGCTTATGGTCTCCTCCGCGGCTTTCTTTAGATGTCTAAACAGTTGCCACTTTTGCGATGTTATGTATTGACAATAGGGTATACATTTTGTATCGATTTTAAGCGAGGATATTGTTCTTTATAAAGATATTTTATTTTTCATCTTTTTTTCGCATCATTTATACGAAATCACAGTACATATGTATACCAACCAGATGCAAATGTTACAAAGCAGAACAATACAGCCAATGATAGAATACCTTGTTTGGAAATTGTGCGTCCTTGTCAATAAAATATATACATGTGTTTCAAGGAATGCAGCTTTTTATATCTATCAACCATACCTTTTGTAAAAATGAAATACCTATTTAGTTTTTAATATAATTTATATCAATGTGAAGGAAATGCTCGTGAATGCATTGTACAGTGGTCCTCATCATATTTATCAACTGCTTTTTATCATATTGATTACATCATTTCGTGTGCTATTTTCATTTTTGATGAAACTCTTACAAAATGTATATTTATACTTTACATGTTTGTTTTGATGTAATACGTTGCTTTCCACTTGTCGCTGCATTACTCTCACTATCATTCATCAAATCATCTTAGGCGATGCCCAAGCGGTTCTGTGTGACCAAAGCGATTTACCTAATTACTGCGGATAACATAAGTCAAATGGCATTATTAACGCTGGAAGACACAACATAGCTCCCTCGGGGATTACCCGTTGTCATGGGAGACCTGGTTAATCTCGATGCGAGATAATTGGGATAATCATGTAGCAGAGAACACTTCTATTGTACCAAATTACCGTTATCATCAAATATTTATTAAGTTCCGTGAATTCTGAGTACCTTTCACATCATTGTGTTGACATTTGTGTTAAGGTATTTAGTTCTAGACGAGACTTTGTCATGTTTATTGTTCTTACAATTGAAACTAACAACAAAACTTCATTTATTCATGATATTCTTGAATCAGTTCACCAACCTTAATTATGATACGTTCTGTTTTATAATAAGAGTGTTACTTTGTAATGTCATACTTACCATTCCAGATACATTGTAGGTACTATAAAAAAGCTGCCAAACAAAACTGAGCTACACTCTTCGCCATTATTCCGTAATAAATGCTGAGCAAAACTAACCAGTAATCTAGGCCAGGTATCATTTTTGTATCGTCAATGACAATGGAAGTTTACGTACATATGTCGTTTCTACTTCTAATGACAATCTTTATGATTCAGGGTGTAATAAGGTCACGTTAAGCCTACCCTGACTAAATCCATACATACCTTTATAAGGTTACGTTAAGCCTACCCTGAATAAATCCAGACCAGTGCTGTACGAAGCTTACCATGCATAACTATATAAGGTCACGTTTAGCCTACCCTGACTAAATCCAGACATGTGCTGTACGAAGCTTACCATACATAACTATATAAGGTCACGTTAAGCCTACCCTGAATAAATCCAGACCTATGCTGTACGAGGCTTACCATACATACCTATATAAGGTAACGTTAAGCCTACCCTGAATAAATCCAGACCTATGCTGTACGAAGCTTACCGTACATACCTATATAAGGTCACGTTAAGCCTACCATGATTAAATCCAGACCTATGATGTACGAAGCTTACCATACATACCTCTATAAGGTCACGTTAAGCCTACCCTGAATAAATCCAGACCTATGCTGTACGAAGCTTACCATACATACCTCTATAAGGTCACGTTAAGCCTACCCTGAATAAATCCAGACCTATGCTGTACGAAGCTTACCATACATACCTCTATAAGGTCACGTTAAGCCTACCCTGAATAAATCCAGACCTATGCTGTACGAAGCTTACCATACATACCTCTATAAGGTCACGTTAAGCCTACCCTGAATAAATCCAGACCTATGCTGTACGAAGCTTACCATACATACCTCTATAAGGTCACGTTAAGCCTACCCTGAATAAATCCAGACCTATGCTGTACGAAGCTTACCATACATACCTCTATAAGGTCACGTTAAGCCTACCCTGAATAAATCCAGACCTATGCTGTACGAAGCTTACCATACATACCTCTATAAGGTCACGTTAAGCCTACCCTGAATAAATCCAGACCTATGCTGTACGAAGCTTACCATACATACCTCTATAAGGTCACGTTAAGCCTACCCTGAATAAATCCAGACCTATGCTGTACGAAGCTTACCATACATACCTCTATAAGGTCACGTTTAGCCTACCCTGACTAAATCCAGACCTGTGCTGTACGAAGCTTACCATACATAACTATATAAGGTCACGTTAAGCCTACCCTGACTAAATCCAGACATGTGCTGTACGAAGCTTACCATACATACCTATATAAGGTCACGTTAAGCCTACCCTGAATAAATCCAGACCTATGCTGTACGAGGCTTACCATACATACCTATATAAGGTCACGTTAAGCCTACCCTGAATAAATCCAGACCTATGCTGTACGAAGCTTACCGTACATACCTATATAAGGTCACGTTAAGCCTACCATGATTAAATCCAGACCTATGATGTACGAAGCTTACCATACATACCTCTATAAGGTCACGTTAAGCCTACCCTGAATAAATCCAGACCTATGCTGTACGAAGCTTACCATACATACCTCTATAAGGTCACGTTTAGCCTACCCTGACTAAATCCAGACCTGTGCTGTACGAAGCTTACCATACATAACTATATAAGGTCACGTTAAGCCTACCCTGACTAAATCCAGACCAGTGCTGTACGAAGCTTACCATGCATAACTATATAAGGTCACGTTTAGCCTACCCTGACTAAATCCAGACATGTGCTGTACGAAGCTTACCATACATACCTATATAAGGTCACGTTAAGCCTACCCTGAATAAATCCAGACCTATGCTGTACGAGGCTTACCATACATACCTATATAAGGTAACGTTAAGCCTACCCTGAATAAATCCAGACCTATGCTGTACGAAGCTTACCGTACATACCTATATAAGGTCACGTTAAGCCTACCATGATTAAATCCAGACCTATGATGTACGAAGCTTACCATACATACCTCTATAAGGTCACGTTAAGCCTACCCTGAATAAATCCAGACCTATGCTGTACGAAGCTTACCATACATACCTCTATAAGGTCACGTTTAGCCTACCCTGACTTAATCCAGACCTATGCTGTACGAAGCTTACCATACATACCTCTATAAGGTTACGTTAACCTACCCTGACTAAATCCAGACCTGTGCTGTACGAAGTTTACCATACATACCCCTATAAGGTCACGTTAAGCCTACCCTGACTAAATCCAGACCTATGCTGTACGACAGCTTGCCATACATACCTATATAAGGTCACGTTAAGCCTACCCTGAATAAATCCAGACCAGTGCTGTACGAAGCTTACCATACATACCTCTATAAGGTCACGTTAAGCCTACCCTGACTAAATCCAGACCTATGCTGTACGAAGCTTACCATACATACCTATATAAGGTTACGTAAAGCCTACCCTGAATAAATCCAGACCAGTGCTGTACGAAGCTTACTATACATACCTCTATAAGGTCACGTAAAGCCTACCCTGACTAAATCCAGACCAGTGCTGTACGAAGCTTACCATACATACCTATATAAGGTCACGTAAAGCCTACCCTGACTAAATCCAGACCAATGCTGTACAAAGCTTGCCATACATACCTCTATAAGGTCACGTTAAGCCTACCCTGACTAAATCCAACCTATGCTGTATGAAGCTTACCATACATGCCTATAAAAGTATACCTTCTTTGTAGTTACATATAGAAGCTACGGACGCCCAACTATCGATTCTGATAGTCTCAAAAAATCTTATCGGCGCAAGGTGCACATCCAGGGCTGATAGGGCAACACCTATCATTATAGAAAGGTTTTCCTAACGCTTTCAAAAACAAAGGCCCCAGAGAATCTATGGAAAATGGTTCGAGATTGCGATCAGGAACTTCCCAGCCACACCAGAATATGTTGATAGAGGCTAGACTCTGGCCTGTTATTATACTAAAAATGTCAAAGGGGATACCTTACCCTGCTACTGCAAGGTTTCAAACATACTATACTTGTCAAGTATGAGGCTCAAACCTATACACTAACACATACGTATTGTTAACACCGAGGTTTTTTCAAATTGTATTTTCGTACATGCACAAAGTATCAGATATCCTTATAACCGCTGAGTCCCTTATTTTGACATGTTTTCTCTGTTTCAGCATCATGGTTGTTTTTCTTTTATGGAAGGAGAAAAAGTATTATTGAACAGGGAACGATTCCAATAACAATGCCATTTTTAGAATGTATGAAAACTGTAACCTCTTTATATCGTATAATCTGTTTGTGTTTACGTTTGATTCGAGAAAAAAATAAGATTAGATAAACAAAAAGTTCACAATGGCAAAACCGTAGACAGCGTGAACAAGTGACATTTCGGTTTCCATTGGGATATTGAAAAAAAGTGTTTTCAATGTGATACTTTTAATCACTGTCTGACTTAACCCGATCACAATCACAAGTACGGTAACATTGTATCACTTGTTGTGCTTTGTCCTGTCCGTTCAGTGCATTATCTTCTGAGGACGTAAAGAAAAAAGAAAAGCAATTGAAAAAAACTCCTGCTAAATCAATGCTCCGCCAGTCATTTACTCGCATACAACATACGGCGTTTCTTGACTTTTCCTTAAACATTCCGTCCATACATAATTTAAGGTAGGTTAGCCAGATAAACCTTTAAAAGTACAAACGTCGTTCGTGTTTTCGCGTGCATAGGATCAGTATACATCCTACATACGAACATATTCACTAATATTTTGGTTAGGGCCGAAGGTCAATAGGTCAAATGATTCTTTCTTGTTGTAAAAAAGTTCATTTGTATCGTGTGCAGGCTCTGTTAATTAAAATATGTTTATTGAGGACCAAGTTCATATTAGTTATATATAGTTATTATAGTTGTCACGTGTACTCTTTAAAACAAATGTTTGGCTATATTATGTATAGCAAATCATTGCTATGTCAAGCATACCAGGGAAGGACAGAAAAACAACCCATATCGACGATTCAGACGATCTTCATGAACATATCTGATTACAAGTAGATAATATATATTATTATAAATAAAATATTTAGCCACACCTGGTAATACTATGGACTGTTTTAATTCTATCTTACATGCTACGGACATATTAATAATACGGTAAAGTGGTTTTTGACCACATATAGGAAAAGTAATAATTTGTATTTCAATGAAGAACCTTCCCAGCCTGCAGTATGTCTATATGTAGCTGCTGTATAAGGGACTTTGACGAGTTATTGTATACGTTATGTGTAAAACTGTAATCTTTTTGACGTGTGTTGTACAGAGCGTTCGAAAGTTTATAACGCATGGTAAAATTGACAAATATATAAAAACCCATCTAGGATTGACGACTGGTGAAGGTGCCGGTTGTGTAGATTAGTTGTTAGTTTGATGATGTATACTATTGTATTAAACGAGAGTTTCTCGGATATCTCCGTGCGTTAGCGACAGTTTTATATCCTTGTTAAATGGACCAGTTCTTGTTAAACACGTAAACCGAAGTTTCTTTATCTTTTACCAGTTCACTGAAATTTTAACTGATCTTGTGCAAGTGTCCGTGTCATTTCTCTAACTTTATCTCTGCGGTTTTCTATTTTGTGTTTTTGTTTCTCTGCCGATCCTTGTTATCGTGAGGTATTCCTGCAGGATAGCATCCCACTAACCATAATGGAGCACTTATCTATTATTGGGACGAGAATCGATATCTTACATGCTTGTATATCATAAAAGTCGTCAAACAAAGGACTTGAAGAATCGGAAAATGTCCAAAGTTTACAACCACGTGTAATATCCTCTAGCTTACGTGTGAAGTTTAACGGAACCGAAAAAACATGTATTTAACTGACAGACTCAGTTTAGCCCGAGAACATGAAATGTATGAGAGAATTCAGTGCTGCATTAAACAGCACATGGACTGGAGACCAACTGTAATTTTTTCACTGGCATCACAGCAAAATACTAACATGTTTTATCGATACATTGTTTTGACATTTGACAGGGAAAAGTAGAACTATCGCATTAAGAAGAGATCATGAGCAAAGAACATTTTGTCTAAAATTGGAAAATGTTTTTGAAGAGAGCTTACCAAAGTATAAACCATACAAATTCAAAGTTTTATTGTATTATTTAAAGTATGACAACGGTACAACAGCCAAGTAGTTGTCTAAAGATAAAGCAATATTTCATAATCGATGCTTTGTTGAAAATGATATCAATGTTGTCTTCATTGTGTTTCAAATATATATAAGTCAATCAACACATGATTATGTAGATTAACACAATACAGCTACCAGTAGAGACGCTTATGTAACAGGATTAAAAGCAGGTGTTTTATTAAGGTCGAATTGTGATTCTGTTATACTCACGAAAACATAGCGTATGTACAGAACAAAAGACTTCTGTATCAGTAAATCAACACATGATGATAATAGGTGAACACAATTGTTCGTTTCAATGATAAATATTGTTGTACAAGTATATTAGTATTTGTTGTAACTATTTGTGAACTTTCTAATTCAAAACAGTGCTGTTAATAGTATCATATACACAATTCGTTGGTTTCTGATTTGTTTATCAACCAATACTTCGAATTCCCGTGTCAAAATAAATCAACAAGTTTTCATATCAAACCGAATTGTGTGTGCTATGTTCCGTTAAATCGAACGAAATACTTCAATCAAATCCACCGCGGTGTTACATTCAGTGTTATCAAAATAAAATCAAAATATAGAATTACATTGCCAATGTTTGTCTGGAGATTGTTTCTGTTACACAATCCTCGAACGGAAACGCCACACTGGTTATTACACTGTCAGCTAAATCAACGACCTGTTAGCTTCAATGTTTAATGTTATTTTCGTCACCACCACCTTAAGATAGCTACAATATAACCTTACTTTTGCCGACACCAAACCTGATGGTACCTTGTAATATCTGATAGTATTGCTACCCTGTCTTCAGGTTTCCTACTATCCTGATCTGTGAGTTTTTATTTTATCTTTTACCTTTCTGCGGTACATGTTCTGTTTTACTCTAGAAAGATGTGTTTAGTTCAGAAGTGTGTGTCACCTCTCTAGACGATCCCTTTGCATCCCTATAAATGGAGATTTTGTTCAAGATTTCATGTCATTGAAAACGCTTTAATTCAAACTTGTTTTGAGTTGTCCATGATTTGCGTTACTGAGTCTGGCGGTCCTCGAGAGTTGATATAATATTGATATATTCTACTTTACTACGACATGTTTTTTGTTGTTTTTTTAAAATAAATAATAAAGTCATATATTTGGGTTTACATGCAACACGAATTTAACAATAAATTATCCGTTGTCGCAAAAAGTTGAAAATGTAACGGTAGAAAGGTTTTACTGTCCCCTTCCCTTCTCCGCTGTATTCTACCTAAGATTCAGAATAATTTAGTCATGTTTTCTTCAATCTTCAGACATTTTGTACCACTTATGATCCCTATAAAGATGACATGGTCATATGGTGCAGTACAGTTTGCACTTTGTTTGGCTTTCTCCATCGAAGAACTAACTTATAAAAAATATTATTTATTTTCTCCTACCTCCTCTTTCGTTCAGGTGGTGTCTCTCTTAGCACCTCTGCTTATCCCATAATCATAATTATGAGACCGGGTGATGTGCCATTTACCAATATCAAGGTTGTGACATATCATTGTGAACGTTTTAAAATAGCTCTACAGTAACCATGGAAACCGTCGTCTTGTGCCAGCATGTGTGTCCAACACAAATAGTACCATATCTAAACTTGTTTATTTTTTTTATGAATGGAACATGTAGTTTTATTTGTTTGATTCACTATTGACGTAATCTAAACTGATATTATAGCGAAAATATATCGACCTAGAAAACAGTATATACCACATACGAGAAATAGCGAGGTTATCCAACAAAAGACATTTATCCAATCAAAAACTTGTTGCTCATTCGATTAAAAAATAAATAAAGATTAATGTCTTTCTATAATATTGCGAGACATTGAAGCATCGCCAGTTACACATCGCGAAACTTAGACTAAATAATTGAGCGCCATTAGCTGAAAATACAAATCTATCAAGGAAGAGACAGTTTGGTGTCATTCAATTAATTTCCTTCTGGCATGTACAAAAAACAAATAACTTCCATCAATTGTGTTTGTGTACAGTAATTTAAATTTAAATGCATTTTAAGATAATTTCTGTTACACTGGAAATCGTCAATATAAGTTAATTTCATTAGGGTTTGCATTACACCAGTTTGTCTGTCGACTCATAGATGTTTATACGCGTTATCAATACAGTTATAGCTGGGTCTAGTAAAACCTGCTAGGATCCATGTCTAATCAATTGCCGGTTCAACCTTCAGTTTCAGTTGTTACAATATCCACAATATAATTGGTGTGTCTGGACTTTATACATAACAACAAATCATACTGAAATAATTACGTTTTACGCTCGATCCATGTTAGACTGTGATCACCACATCTAGTTAATATTGGCTATACATGAAAACTAGTGTAGCGTATGCAATGATCTTACATACAAGTGTGTTTAAACCGTTGTATATCATCAGGAAATATGCTGCAAATAAGGTATCAGAACAATGTTCGCACAAAGGAGTTATATGAATGTTTATATTATTGGGTTTTTTTTGTTCGATATATATAGGTATAAATACATTAAAAGCATCAACGTAATATTTTAAAAAAAATCCGTTAAAGTCTTTAATGAAAGGTATGTGGTTTATTCCAAAGGAAAGGTATTAAGCCGATCAAATAATAGATTCGTTTGTATCACGTTTATTATCCGTGTAAGAAGGTTAGCGTGCCTTTCTGTGTGTGTACTTAAGGAATTGCATTGTACAGTTGTATTAACCAGTCCAGTTGGACGAAGAATCCACTGTATCACCACTATTATCGTTTTCGATCAAAAAAGCCATTTTTGTCCATTTTCAAGAAAACAAGCATAATTTATAGTGTATATTGTACATATTCTAATTTAAATCATTGTTTGATTGAAATCCAAACATTTAAAGCCCAGTATTAGACTCCATGTACTTTTATATTCGTGTTGATTTGTCAAAAAGAATGAACGTCAATTAGTAGAATACGGTCGCTCTTTTTCCCCTTTTTAGAGCTAAATAGTTTCTTGTAATGAGAAAATTAATTATTCATGTTCTGAAGCGGTCAACAGTAGAACAAGAAAAGAGCTGTCAGCTTAATGTACCACGGTAATTTATGTAAAATGACAACTTGGATTAATGAGGGTTTTTGCCTTTTTCTTGATGGTCGAAAAAGGCCGAAATGTATAAAAACAACATGCTAATACTGTAATATATGATGGTGACATCGATTTTAACATTTTCCTAAATGCTTATCTTAATAAAAGAAAAAGATTAATTCCAAAACGGAAACAGAATACGAAGAGAGCTATCAGCAGGCACGTACAGTACCATGTTATCGTATGTTAACTAAAACTGCCTACAGTGTACATTTTAACTTTTTCCTGTTAATGTCGAATGTCACACTTGATAACAAAGCAAGCAAATATTATATGATAATGGCATCATATTTCAACAGTTAAAAAAATACTTACCTTGATAAAGGAAACAAATTATTTCCAAAATGATAAAAGAATTCATTGTTTGAAGCACATGTCCATAACATCCCTTAGTCTGGTAAAACTGTCTGACGTTGTGTTTTGTTGTTTTGGGTATCATTTATCGCTGAGTAATCCATAGTCCGTCTTCACTCTCTCTTTCCCTATGTTAAATCAGCCTGGGACGACATATCGCTACCTAGGAGTTTCCGATACGATCGTCATACTAAGTCACTTGACTGCATAGTCTCCTCTGTCCCCATTTAAAGGTATTTTTCCGTGGTGTCTGGAGTGCGTTCGATACGATCGCTCCAAGTAGCGAACCTCTCCGAGCCAGATGTCTCGAGTTAAATACACGGTACAAAAGATCTTTAACCCAGTCAATCAGTCAATAGAATCAGGGGATATCGAATGTCTGGCTATTGTTCCGAAATGAAAATACATCGGCCCGTTCCACCCTGCAATGTGATATTTTGAAACATTTCATGATAATAACGTATCCCTGGATCATCTGATAAAGTTATTGAGGAATGTATTGCAGAGAAGTACACATATTCAAACATATACCTTAATCATGAAGGATTAAATATTTTTCATGTAATGAATACACAAGATTGGTTTACCTGATAGCCAGTGGACAGATGGCTGTGTGGTGGTAATATGATACCATATAGACAAAACATGTCGATGTCAAATATGTAAATTACAACGATACAATGTAAAGACTGACCATGAAAAAACTGGTACACAAACATGTGATTGCACTTTTTGATACAGTATTCAAAACAAATGAAGTGCATATGGACTGATATGGGTTACAACACGTTGATACACTTATAGACTTACCACTGAATTTACAATACATAAAACAATGTATAGACTTGACCATGCAAAGACTGGACAGATTTTCTGCCATTGTTGATAGATTAGGGTTGAGTGAAGAATAGTTCGTTGCTTCGTCTTCCTCGTATACGAAGCTCTAAACAGTAAGCTCGCTAGACAATCCTAAAGAAATGGGCGATTAATATATCTTTTAACGGGAAAATAATCAAATCTTGTCTTCCGTGGGGAATAATGTCTCGTTGGGAGAATAACCTCCAATAACATCGGTAGCTGACGGGCAGTATTTACACTAACCGTTAATGTCGAAGGTCTACAAATATAATAAGGTTATAGTCATAATAACCTTTAAAACCCGCCTATAACACCGCCTGTTTATAACATCATGTGAAATGGTGTTCTATTAATTACAGCCTGTGTCGACAGACCACCCTTCTAATAAGACTGATTTTACTTTTTGCTTTGTGCTTTATAGACATTTTTTTCTCTCAATTTCAATCAATTCAATTCAATTCAATTTATTACCAAATGCACATTGCATATGGGCGTACAGAAATATACATACAGATAATTACTTTTCAAATATCTTGTACAATGTCGGAGAACATATGCAATAGATTCAATTCCCTACATAATAATTACAAATTCAAAAAATAGTCATAAGTTGGGGAAAACTTTTAAGATTTCCTAAGGTAACTTAGCGGACTCTTATGAAGCATAATTTAGTTGTTTATGAAATAATACAAATAAAGACTAATCTAACCAAATTTCTAGGAAATAACAAAACTTCAAAGTCAATCATACAACCTCAATATGAAGGTAGAACGATTACTATATATTATATAATGAAATGAGAATATACTCATTGTGAAGTAAAAGACATAGATCTCAATCGCATTATACAGTAACAAAACGTTTATAGCAAGACTTTGATACAGCTTATATTTCATAATATATGACTTCTCTTAACAGTTGCTTGAATCAAATACTTACTTAAATTTCTAATAAGTTTATTTTTTTTGCTAGCCAGTAGCTCTATTAATTTAAACACAGAAGGACGAATACGATAGTATGGCTTGATATACGATACTCTTAATTCTAAAAATACAGGACACATAAGAATGAAATGAAACTCATCCTCGACCTCTCCAAGATCACATAAAGTACACAATCTCTGGTTTCGGGGCACTGCATTATATCTACCTGTCTCTATATTAAGGTTATGTGCTTGCAATCTATATTTCGCAAAAATACATTTTTGTTTTTAAATAGCGGTTTTGTAAAATACCATTGTAGATCAAAACGCTCAACAATGTGTTTATACAACAAACATTTTGAAGATGTCTCGAATATCTTTTTCATTTCCTGAATAAAAGTATCCCTTATGCGTTGTATATATAATAATAAAAAAGATTTCTCATTTGGTACACATTGTACCAACCACACATCTCCAAAACCCAACGTACAAAAATCACGTCTCAGATGATAAACCCAATTTGCTTTACAATTTGGTTTCCTGTTATAAAGCTCTAAAAGTTCATCGTAACAGGCCCTCAAAATACAGTTACCAATCTTTTATATTTGCAGCCAGTACTTTACTATAGCAATCCTACGCTGTATATGCAAAGGTCAACGACCAAAATACACCATGACATTATTTACTGTTTTCCTGACACCCAATAAGGTTTTCAAAAATAATAAATGTATATTTTCAATCTGCGGTGCAGGACTATAACCCCATACTTCACACCCGTAATACACAATACAGGATATATAAGTATCAAATAAAGATAACTTGGTCTTTTCATTCGACAAAAATCTTTTCGCTTTCCGAGTAAGAAGAAAATAAGCTTTCCTTCCTTGTACAGCAATGTTATTCAATGCAATGGTAAATTTACCATTTTAATTAAAAACCAAACCTAAATAGCAAAATAGATCTACCACTTATATAGCTTTACCATCAAAAATCCTCTGCTCGTTCGGATACAATCGTTTACTTTTCCTAAAAACAACTATTTTTGTTTTGCCTACATTTACAGATAAATTCCAACGTCGAGAATAAGTGATTAAAAAATCCAACATATTTTGGAGGTCAACTACATCCTCAGAAAAAGATACCGTGTCATCGGTATACATAATTAATAATCAAAAATAAATTAAGTAATTGCAAGTGATAACTTTGGCAATTTGACTTAATCAATTCGGATTCCATGTCGTTGACAAATAAAGAAAACAGTATTGGAGATAAAGATTCCCTTGTAATAATCCGATTCAATTTCACACACACAAATACACACATAAGATAATAAGTGAGTTAATTGCATGTACATTTTTTGTTTTCTAACACTAACTTAAATACTATTTGTATTGAAATATGTCTTAACCGAAGCCGAGCTCTGATGAATCGGTCTAATGTACATAGCAGGACCAGCCTGGTTAGGTTCGTGACAACAATCGCAAAATATATTTGATCTCAGATATATATATTCAAAAATGTCAAAATCCAAACCCAAAGTGACGCGCATTATTATCTATAGGGATGTAAGATGATGATCTGTAGACAATATAGACAAAAAATATTTGTAAATTTCCAGATGTTTCCTTCAAATCCTACTTTCAAAATTTCCGATAACGATGCGTTAAGTTAACAAACCTTGAATAACCGTACACAGACAGCTAACTACACAATGCACATTTAATTGTGTAATTCAGAGTCCTGTGTGTACCGACTGATATTGTTTTCTGTGGTGTTTATACATTAGAGTATATCCACTGTACTCTGTCACTTTCAGTTGTACATGGTTCAATATGTAACAAAGGTGCGATGTTTTGATACGTCAATGAATAGTTTCAGTCTTGTATATGAATCACATATGTCAGTGTTACATAAAACTACAAAGCACATTATCCAAGAAATGCCGATTGAGATTGTTAGATCTGTTATTTATAAGTAAAGATATGATTGATATGTTACTCATATGAGGTATAGTCTGTCAGCTATGGATTTGTTTAACAGTATCGAGGAATCCCTATCTCAGGTACTAAAAAGAGTACAAAATAACCAATGTTATTGATTCCATGTTTTGCCTTGGCAAAAATATCACAACTTTACTAGTGATTCGTATAACGTACAAAATCTCTAAGACAGGGAATCCAGACTACGTCTCCCTAAGTGTAATAAGATAATGGGAAGATGCTATAAAGAGACGGTGTTTTCTGACAAGAAAATGCTTCCCCTATCTTCTTACAGACAAACATTAACGGAACGTTTCCCTGCCAAACTATACCTGACTACTAGGCCTCTTATGGAAACGGAACAATCAAATATTATACAAACTTTTCTTTCAGTATCTGTTTGATAATTTGTAGTTTATTTCTAGTCGTTGACGAATTGTTTTATGAGTATTTAGATGATAAGTTAAAAGCTAGATATTAGGAAAATGTTTAGTGGCACTGCTGGCTGTTTTGTATAGTGTAGCATTGGTAATAGATCATAGCACTCTAACGAGCATCAGGGTGTTCGTTCACAGGTATACAATAAACACACACATTGATCCATTTTCGCTATTAATTTAGCACAATTGCAATGTAAGGGCTTGCTACGATTAGATGATTCACAGGGCATTTATATAACGCCCTAAATCTTTCTCGGCTCCGATGTTTCAACTTATAATGATTTTACATTAAGATTTACGTTTACAGGTATATTGTATTAACATATTGTATAGAAATATTTCGTTAAACAAAGCTAAGTCATCTGAATAGTCATCTGAATGTCTATTAACGATAAAAGATAACATATGATATTTATGTAGCACCCTATATTATAAACAACGTGCTGAGTCAAAAATTGCATTTATATTAATTAACGTGCGCGTGCGTGATTATTGTGTTTTCACGTTTTGTGTACAGCGGAGTTTATCGCTCACTGTTTATGTTTACTTTCTGTATAGACTCCAGGCCTGGTCAGAAATCCTGTTCACGGCCTATTGTTCACACGGCTTGAGTCTCCGATACTTCACGTTTCACGGCCTATTGTTCACACGGCTTGAGTCTCCGATACTTCACGTTTCACGGCCTATTGTTCACACGGCTTGAGTCTCCGATACTTCACGTTTCACGGCCTATTGTTCACACGGCTTAAGTCTCCGATACTTCACGTTTCATGGCCTATTGTTCACACGGCTTGAGTCTCCGATACTTCACGTTGTGTCCGATGAAACATGTTCAAGACAAACTTTTATCAATTATGATAACGTCACAAAAATTATGCATCCATTTCCAATGTTTTCAGTTTGTTCGACAAAGGATACTTAAAAAGCGTCTTAAATCTTATATATCTTAATCACAATCGTTTTTAATATTCAATAATCAATCAATTTTTAAAGACAGGAAATTAAATAGCACAAAATTATACAGCAACACTATTACAAATTAACACAAGAAGTAAAAATATTGGGTCCGGTAAAGCTTCAAAAGAATGACATCAATTACAATGTATAATAAATTCGAATGTTTGAGCTGACATATGTAACAAGGTGTAAATCGGTCCATTGAAAATCAACAACCGACTTATTTACTGAGAGACTTTTTGCCAATATTGGCTAGAATTGTTATATTAACTACCACTGAGTAGATTATGTATATACAGGTAACCACTAGAAAATAGTACCACCACGGTCAAGTGGATTTAAAACCAGTACAGCAGTAATCGAATAGATTTTAAATTCTTGATTTAGCTCCGAACCCATGTACAAACACTACATCATGCAATTTGTTTTCATAAACATGAGTATAAAATATTTTATTTTTTTCACAGATTAATATGGGGAACACATTTGAATGCAAATGTTTGCATGAGAGATAAGCCGACAATAATAGGCTTTAACGGTTTAAATCCTCCTTTGTTTGTTTTAAACTCCCGGGTAGGTGGCATGGGAAAATATTCTATTGTTGTTCACCTGTGATTGTGCTTTTATTTTTAACTTAAACGGAGTTACTAGATGTAATAACCGTTTACCACCTTCTGTATCAAACAGTTCATGGTATTTTACATAAATAATTACCATTGACTCAAATGCAATGCATTGGAGAACAGTTTTATGGTTCTATACATGTAACGTATCTATTTTCTTTTAAAGTTTAGCAAGACAAAAACCAGGCCTTTTGCAGAAAGAGATACACGTGAGACCCGTGTAAGAATTTACATGTCTGGGGTTCTGAAAGTTGTCTTCTAGATGCAAGCGGTCAGTTATCTGGTCTTTGTTTGGTGGTTACCATGCCAACAGATCTCAAATTCGTCGTTATAACGAAACAACCACTACAAATAATTATACCAACGTGTCACGTTTTCCTCGTATATTCCAAGTCTCCAAAATAGTCACTGCCGAGTGCTCATTAAGGTGCCTATAATAACCTACAATGTGATATATAGATTGACATAAGTGTATTTCTAATTACATGCTTTAGCCATAATAACAACTTTTGTCGTATTTACCTGGCATTATATACCCATCACCAACTACAGTATGGTACGTGTGTATTGGTAAGTCTCATATATCATTATACCCAGACATTCGATTGAATTCGAAGACAATATTTAAAACATCGCTAGGAATGAATGTCTGATAATTATATTTTTTTAACTTGGGTAATTATTGTGGATCACTGCAATGCATTGAGTCTGAACCGTACCCGGACTGTCGAATTGAAGCAATGTTTCAGTCCGAACTTCAAATTCTGCCTGTATATTGAACATGCTACAAGCAAGGTAGACAGATTGAACTGTCATCAATAAAAAAAATAGGAGAGAATATCTGTGTGGTACATATATAACTAATTTACTGTGTGACAAAAGTGTGAACGAGTCGTAGAAGATCTTCGCAGAGACTGTATCAATTAATAAACCAATTAAGCTAGGTAAGAGTACAAGCTACCGGGAGCTAGAAAACGAGAAGGAAAAAAGTATCTTCACTGTAACGACAACCACAAATAGAATGAACACAAAGAAAAGCCAGAAACCAAGCTCTGAAACTTATCAGGGCATGAAAACACAACCATGGAAAGAATCAGGTCCTACGCATCAAAACTTAAGGTAAGACATTCTAGAAAATCATTTTCGTCGAAACCAAGACAAAATGTACTATTAGTGACATAAAAGACGCTGACGTTGATTCGACATCAAATGAAACCAGTGATTATTATGTCGGACTTTAAAATGAAATTATTAAAACATATTAAACTATCATAAAAATGTTGTTGTAGACGTCCCTAATGAACATCTATCCATCCTCAAGAAAAGATACAATTATTTTGGTTAAAAAAGAAAAATGAGGGATCCAGGGGAGACTTCTCAAGTTGATAGAAAGCTTTCTGCGAAGTATTAAAGGGAAGGATCGAAATTTCCAATTCCGAAGATGTAATCAATAATAGTCCACAGGGAAGTGTTTTAGTATCGTCATTGTTATATTTGTCAACGGGGCTGTACTGGTCCACATGGAAGTGTTTTAGGGCCGTTATTGTTTTATTTGTCAACGGGGCTGTACTGGTCCACAGGGAAGTGTTTTAGTATCGCCATTGCTATATTTGTCAACGGGGCTGTACTGGTCCACCTGGAAGTGTTTTAGGGCCGTTATTGTTTTATTTGTCAACGGGGCTGTACTGGTCCACATGGAGGTGTTTTAGTATCGTTATTGTTTTATTTGTGTACGGGACTGTACTGTTTCACAGAGAAGTGTTTTAGTATCATCATTGTTTGAATTGTCTACGGGACTGTACTGTTTCACAGAGAAGTGTTTTAGTATCGTCATTGTTATATTTGTCCACGGGACTGTACTGGTCCACAGGGAAGTGTTTTAGTATCGTTATTGTTTTATTTGTCTACGGTACTGTACTGTTTCACAGAGAAATGTTTTAGTATCATCATTGTTTTAATTGTCTACGGGACTGTACTGGTCCGAAGGGAAGTATTTTAGTATCGTTATTGTTATATTTGTCTACGGGGGTGTACTGTTTCACAGAGAAGTGTTTTAGTATCATCATTGTTTGAATTGTCTACGGGACTGTCCTGTTTCACAGAGAAGTGTTTTAGTATCGTCATTGTTTGAATTGTTTACGGGACTGTACTGTTTCACAGAGAACTGTTTTAGTATCGTTATTGTTTTATTTGTCTACGGGGCTGTACTGTTTCACAGAGAAGTGTTTTAGTATCGTCATTGTTTGAATTGTGTACGGGACTGTACTGTTTCACAGAGAAGTGTTTTAGTATCGTTATTGTTTTATTTGTCCACGGGGCTGTACTGGTCAACAGGGAAGTGTTTTAGTATCATCATTGTTTTAATTGTCCACGGGACTGTACTGGTCCACAGGGAAGTGTTTTAGTATTGTTATTGTTTTAATTGTCCACGGGACTGTACTGGTCCACAGAGAAGTGTTTTAGTATCGTTATTGTTTTATTTGTCCACGGGACTGTACTGTTTCACAGAGAAGCGTTTTAGTATCGTTATTGTTATATTTGTCTACGGGGTTGTACTGTTTCACAGAGAAATGTTTTAGTATCGTCATTGTTATATTTGTCCCCGGGGCTGTACTGGTCCACAGAGAAGTGTTTTAGTATCGTTATTGTTATATTTGTCTACGGGGTTGTACTGTTTCACAGAGAAATGTTTTAGTATCGTCATTGTTATATTTGGCCACGGGGCTGTACTGGTCAACAGGGAAGAGTTTTAGTATCATCATTGTTATATTTGTCTACGGGGCTGTACTGTTTCACAGAGAAGTGTTTTAGTATCATCATTGTTATATTTGTCTACGGGTCTGTACTGTATCACAGAGAAATGTTTTAGTATCGTCATTGTTATATTTGTCCACGGGACTGTACTGGTCCACAGGGAAGTGTTCTAGTATCATCATTGTTTTATTTGTCCACGGGGCTGTACTGGTCCACAGGGAAGTATTTTATTATCGTTTTTGTTTTATTTGTCCACGGGGCTGTATTGGTCCACAGGGAAGTGTTTTAGGATCGTTATTGCTTAATTAATCATCGGGGCTGTACTGATCCACAGGGAACTCTTGAACCGTTTTTGTTTTATTTGTCCACGGGACTGTACTGGTCTACAGGGAAGTGTGTTACAGAACCGTTATTGTTTTATTTGTCCACGGCGGTGTACTGGTCCAAATGGAAGTGTTTTAGGACCTTATTGTTTTATTTGTCCACGGCGGTGTACTGGTCCACATGGAACTCTAGGACCGTAATTGTTTTATATGTCAATGAAAATGTACAATCAAAATAATATCCACATGTTTTTTGACTAGACAATGAAAATGAATATTGGATTGAATGAGAAATTATGCAAAAACGTTAGTGGATGGGTATAGAAAAATACATTGGGAGTAATATTTGAACACGAATTGAACTGAAGAATTTTAGTGAGCATGCGAACCAGTTAGTTTCCAAAGCAAAAAGAGCTTCAGGATTTATATATCAAACCTTTACACAAAAACACGTTCGACCAGTTGAAGCGGAGTGTAAGCAATAGAGGCAGGGCCGTTGACGTCTGCAATTGTCTCCCTAACGTAGCTGTACAGGCTCCTGTTTTACATCACGTCTTAACAATCGCTAATGTAATCACCAAATAACTGTTACTCAAAGCCAGATAAAGTAGTAGATCATTTGTCAAGATGCTTCTCCAGCAACTTGACCAACAATTGAGTAGACTCTACATGGAATCTACCAGCAAAAACCCAACAACGCATTCTACGTCTAACATCCGTGAACAAAAGTTCAACTGGAAATATCGGGTAAACATGACGAGGCTTATTACAATTAATAGTGTACACGTAGTTCTGTATTTTGTGTAGAACCAGATATCCTCGATAAAACCGATGATGAAGCACAACACATTTTATAAATATATAGAGCATCATTTAATCAAAGGGAAAGTATAATTCTAACAATGTAAAGACAGACATACAACGGTGCTACCACGAATAGTTAAATTGATAACCCGTTCATTTATAAAACAATAAATTCCAGTCTTTCGAATTAGAATACAGTAAATACTCATAGATGCACACCTAATGAGCACCCACTGTAAAATGGAAACTTTTGCGAGAGGAAATGTTCGCGTTGTGACTTTTAAACCGATCGCCATATGGAAATAAGTGGATAGTCTATAAATAAATATTCGTGTGTTGATATTTTCGGACTAATTTACTCGACAGGAAAAATGTGAACATTTCCACATCGCAAAAATGTCCAATTTGACAGTTTAATTGATTTGACTTTCAATCTACGGTACCACAAATCTAGATTTAAAAGACTTAACAACTGTTTGTCTCTCATAACAGTTTGGAACAATGAGCTCATACGCACAACAATATCCATATCTACTCAAGTACAAAAATACATTATTTCAGATGTACAACACAGGTATCTATTGAGACGTACAACAAAAGACGATGTTATCATTAAATAACACCGTGCTCACCTTCAGCAAATCGCGCACTTTTGCCAACTTTGCGAAGACTTATCAAACAGTGCTGCTAACATGACAATATATACAGCATATAATAATGCACGGTTTATTTTTACTCCTCCACTTCATAATATTTCAATATATTTTGTAACAAAGCATGATAAAAGGAAATAATGCAGATTTTATCAACGATACATTTGATATACGGTTACAATAACATTATAAAAAAGACAAATATGTAACTGGCAAGGAATGACTAAGTTACACAAAAAGATAGAAAAAATATCAATTTTTGCATAACCATTCACACATTACATAATTATCAGTCATAACAATTATAGAGTGTCTGTCGGATGGTGCAGTGGATAGCGCACTTGCCTTTCACCAAGGCGACCGGGGTTCGATTCCCCGATCGGACGTGAAAAGGTATGCGGTCACCTGCCCGACTACGGTGGTTTTATCCGGGTACTCCTGTTTCCTCCCACAATAAGACCCCCGCGCGCTAACATCCGGGCCAACAAGAGTTATTAATATAAGTTGAAATAACTAGTTTCATAATTGTTGTAAAATAAAAAAAAGTTTATATTAAAGTGTGTCGGCTGTTAAAACACTCATCATTTGTGGAGCATTTGATTCGCTGAAAATACGCTATGTCTTCATTGACAATAGTGATAATCGGTGAAATCATAAATGATAAATTAAAATGCCACATTTTGACTTAACAATCTCATTAAAATTAGAATTGCAATTCCACTTTTCTATGATACAATACAAGAGTATTGGAGTGTATCGTGGAGGAGCAGAATCACAAGTCTAGTTTCGAATAGATTGGTTGACTAAACAAACGTGCATTTTATTACAATTCAATCCACGTGTATGAGATCACGTGCATGTGTACATTAAATCTATTTATAATTCTAAAAGCACTCACTGGTATAATATCAATGTATATTAAGATGAATGTCAAATATTGACAATAACAATACATATCAGCGTACGTAAAGCCACATGTGGACAATAAACTAGTACTTACAATGCATTGAGGAGGCAAATGTTGTTGCGAGACTAAAGCACCATTTGCTATTGTAACATCATCAGTTTCATTGTTGTCAAGACTTAATTTGCTGTTCAAAGAACTGTTCGATATAACTAAATAAAGCGTAACTACTCTATCAAAATGTAAATATAAATAATGACTATTTTAACAAAAAATGCTATATATTTACATTTATGTTGCAGTCCCTCTAGATAACACTACCACTTCAAAATGTTGTTATCATTCAATAAAAGCAAGTGTGTATTAATATATTAACAGTACTACATGTACCGTTATATGACCTCTGACCTCACTATGTAAGCAGTCACCACCCCTCGTTGCCTGACGACCGACCGTTGTTTATCGGTCAGCTACCTTCGCGAACACAGAATAAATTTCCGACTTTTTGTAACTAAATATGTTACAGAGTATCTTGTTTCAAATTGAGATCACATATCAATTTTAAAGATAAGCAATGCATATTAAACAAGCTGGTATGTAAATTAAATTATTAAAAATATGCAAAGTGGATCTATTTGTTTATTGCTCAACTGTGTATTTTGTCACCATTGACTAAGCATCATCTTTCTCGCGAAAAAAGCTGTTCAATTAATGTTGTTTTCAGGACGGTGTATTGCTTTTTGACGTAAAAAAAATATTTATTCTTAATTTCAAATAATAAAATTAGTGTAATCGAACGTAAATATACGGTTTGAAGTGCACCTTTTTAATATTTATGAGGGGATGCATCACAGTTCCGTTCAAACATACTCCATGATGCGCGTTACCTTAAGTAAAATTAATATAACGCACATTTCTATTGCTGACAAACTTACATAAAATACTGTTGGGCTTTATTAAGTTGGTCATCAATAACAATGTGTGTTATAGGACCAAAACAACATTTGCTAAAATATTCATTTCTTAAGTGTACCCAATATAATGTTTGTATCACATCACCACCGACCACACCCCAATCCAATACAAACACGTCTGGGGTACTGGCAAGAACGATTCTAAAAATATCCTCGGAAGACTTGATGTATAGTTATACAATGTAAATGTAACTACAAGTATTTGTATATAGAGTACTATAAATATCATTATTACAAATCAAATATCATTTAAAAGATTAAAATATTTACAGAATATCTAAAGTGATATTTTGGACATCATATTAAGTTATTCAAAGTAAGTGTGTACTCCAATACTTCGCAAATTTAATAGCGAATTTCCAGCAAGACCTGAGTTGTACGTAGTTACTTGTATACACAGTATGTTATAAGGAGAGTGCAGGACACATTTTTACACCCGTCCAATGGAATTCTATCTCAAACACTCAAACGATTTTATTATTAACAACTCAAGTACGCATAGCATACCTACACAATGTCATATTTATTATATAAAAAGAGAAGCAAACGAAAAGCATGCTCTAAATTCGCATTTAAGTATCAATCGTAAGTTAGGTGGGCAAGTATTGTAAGTATTTATCATCAAAAATATTTATCATTCTTTAAAGTCTTGGTATCGGACAGGGAAAAGAGAAGAATCTCTAACCAGAAAAAAAAAAAAAATCTGATCTTCATATTCCGCTAATTAATCCCTGTCCATATAACAGTTTAAACACAGCACTGTAGTCCGGTTTGTTTCTTACAAACATTAAATGATTGGAAATCACAAAATTATTTGTCTGAAGGGAAAGTAACTCTAGCATAAAAACACACAACAACAACATCACTTACACTGTACTACAACACAACCGAATATCAAATTCATTATTAAAAACCTTCACAGCACCACTTATTTGAGTTTCTCAAAAACAATTTGAAGTGTTAAAATCGAAAGTATATTTGGTGGTGACGTTGTCAGGAACTCAGAACGACAAACACCAGACAGAGAGCTGTTGTTATCACTGTGGAAACCAGGTTCTGGAGGGAGACTATAAGAATAGAAACGGAAATGGTATTAAAACAGGAATAAAATCATTTCGTGACGTTAATTTTCCATAATATCATCGCTAATGAACGGATTGAATACATTTTCAGTCCGATAAAAAATGTCTCCGACATTTTCTGCATTTCAGTCGTCGGTAATTTTTAAGTAATCGGTAAGTGTTCTGAAGATTTGTTTACAAACACAAAGTAATATCAAGTTTTATGTAAATAACTTACCGGAAGCTTTTGAACTATGATATCTGTAACAACTCATTTCGTCACTTCCGTCATGGCAGTGCACCTTCCGGTCACACACAAATGTTTTGTTCACACATTGAATGGCGCTGCGACACAGAAACATCCGATGTTCGTCTGCGCACATATCCATGGAAAAGTCGGGAGGAATAGCTATACAGGAAAGTACGAAAAGTCCTCAATTATACATAGGCTAAAAGTGAGAGGCGCACACGTTATACATATACATGTATGTAGCAAGAGTAGCACACAATGTATATAAATAGAGAGAGAGAGAGAGAAAGAAAGAGAGAGAAGGGGTGGTTGATAGATTATCAATAGAAAGAGGTTCAAAGTTATATAAAGAGGCTTACAAATCCACTATAGAAAAGGCTCCCAAATTCTACATAGAAAGAGGTCAACAAACCATATATAGAAAACGGATCATAAATGATATATATATAGAAAGAAAGGGGCTAAAAATAGTTTACTCTGTGATGTGCATTCAGGAGAAATATTCCAGAACGTGACCAGAAACGGGGCCCATAAGTGAACAACCATATCAGAGTGAACATCACAATACTCGTATCGTTTATAACCAAAATGTTCAAGGTCGGGTTGATCGGATGACAGAAAGGATAGCGCACTCGCCTTTCACCTAGAAGGCCACGGTTCGATTCCCGGTCGAGCGTGACAAAGTATAGCATCAACTTTCCTAACACATAGGTTTCCTCTGGGTTTTTCAATTTCGTCCCACATTGAAATTCCCTTACGTGACCATCCGGGCCAAGAAGAGTGATTAATCGTTATTGTATTACTATAAAGAAAGTTTCTATTGTAACTCCATAATATTATATGGTCAGAAACGTTCATCTAACCCAATATACAAACACATAAATATAGCCCTCGCTACATTCTATATATGGTCAGAAACGTTCATCTTACCCGATATACAAACACATAAATATAGCCCTCGCTACATTCTGTATATGGTCAGAAACGTTCATCTTACCCGATATACAAACACATAAATATAGCCCTC
>NW_018405235.1:763148-779723 GCF_002113885.1 Mizuhopecten yessoensis
ATGGTCAGAAACGTCCATCTTACCCGATATACAAACACATAAATATAGCCCTCGCTACATTCTATATATGGTCAGAAACGTCATCTAACCCGATATACAAACACATAAATATAGCCCTCGCTACATTCTATATATGGTCAGAAACGTTCATCTTACCCGACATACTAACACATAAATATAGGCCTCGCTACATTCTGTATATGGTCAATTACGTACGTGGACATCGCTGTTTCTTGCACTCCTGGGTTTGCTCGTCCGGTCCGGCACAGTTCGCCCCCTTGTAGGCGGGAGAGGGGTTCGCACAATGGCGGACCCGCTTCTGCTGGCCCATCCCACACGGCATGGAGCAGTGACTCCAGGGAGTCCAGCTCGTCCAGTTACCCGCCACTGTCAACAAAAGTACAACTCTTCTACTTCTGTTTCTATAAATTTGTGGCAGAATTTAATTGTACATAGGACTACGGTCGCCTTCTAGCTTCGAGCTAGAGGGAATTTCCCTTTAGCTCGGTGGTAGAGCGTCCGACTAGGTACCAACTGTACAGTCATGTGTGTCGTGGCATGAAAAGAAAAGGACAATGTTTGTATGAAAAGGAGCAGATTGCTGTTTTGAAGAAGGATAGAGTTTCTGCTCCTTGAAGATTTTAGGATTGATAAGGTCTGGTTCAGCAACTGTTGGTGGAACACCCTTAACTGTTTGTTAAAATCTAAGTGTTCAGGGCAATTACCATACATTGCTTAGCACTGATTATGTCAATGCCTTCAGGACTAGACCAGACAAACTGGTGATGAGGACATTACCTGATCCATTACGACCGTGGTTACACTACACTTTGAGACAACACTTTTACATATTTAAATATTTACCGGGACACATGACATCATTTAAACAGCTTGCATGGTCTGTTCTTGTGCTGTTACTCATGCTTCCGTCCTCATTCTCCAGGCGGGAAACTCGCTGTCGCAGTCCGAACTCGCACGTGGTGGAGCACGCGGTCCATTCAGTCCATGTCATCCATTCTTTCTCCGAAGACGCCACATGAATAGCTTTAAATATCAATTAAAACGCATACAAAATTACACAAAATGGGGCAGAAACCTAATTGGAAGAAATTAGTACACACATACTGATATACAATATTCGCACTGTATTCTTTTAAAATATTCAATCAAACCTCACAAGGAGGGATCGCATCCAATACGTATTACACAAATCTATGTATAAAATTAAAACCATTAACAGAATTGAGAGTTTGACATAATAGTTTGAAAATTATTTGATCACTGGCGCTTTAAAACGATCAGCGATAACAGTTTCCACGATCTTCCACATCCGTTTTGGCTCTAGGTACTACTTACTGTAACAAAGTAGAATGGCGATAGCTACGATACTGTTCCGCATCGTTCAGTCAGACGAATCGTTAACTGTAAAGAGTAAAGAAACAGTCATATACAACTCATCTTCGGAACCCTAGAGATCTGCTAGCCGTTCGGTTTGCTCACGTTTCGCTCTATGAACCCCTGAAACACGCCATAGCGAATTTGAAATCTCAATGTGCATCACCTTGTAGATAAGACGGAAAGAATTGTTTGATCCTTTGTTGTGCATCAAAAGAATCTGTCGGTCGCCAAACGGTAAATTTCACTTGCTTGAAGTCTGGCCTCGTTCCTCTGTTATCCTCAAAGGACTGGTATCATCCTAACGATAGGTCAGGTTGTTTTTACCTGCGACCAATCAAACAGCTATCTTCGTTACTTCAAATATGCTATGACATATTCCAGGGGTGCAGAGAGCGAAGGTGAGCGTAATCCCTTGAGTAGGTTTGATGCCATGGGACATGTCATAGCAATGCTCGTATATACACTAGTTTGAGGGAGATCAAAGAAATCATGCTGCAGAGAAACGGTGAAATGCACAGGTTTTATAGGTGGGTGTAGTTCATCTTTAATGATCAAAGAATATGTATAAGCCAACAGCAATTGGTCAGGTATTTATACCCGTAACCAATCAAATAGTGTACTCTCAGCCTTCGATTTTGTCATGACATATTTGAAGGTTACGTGTTTATAGTGGACCTCTACATGACAGCGTATGTTTGATGGTTTTAAGTGTCTTTCGATATGTATGAGTAGTGTGGGCGTAGTTAACTGTGGGTTACCTATGTATAAAATACTGGTGCTACACTTGGGACAGATAGAAGCTGTGTATTAACGGTTCTGATATCTTGATACTGGCCTGGAGACAGTAACATATTGCGTGCACATGTGTGATACCGTTATGAAGGGATACACTTAGGATAGACATGTTGTTCATTCATACCTACATGTTTGTTACACAACTCTCTTCGGAAATTTGGAGTCCAAAACAAAAATCCAGTAGAGCGTATTTTTTGGATTGATAAGATAAAATATATTCTGAAAATACATGTAACGAAATTCTGGATTGATAAGATAAAATATATTCTTAAAATACATGTTACGAAATTCTGGAATTTCATATCCGCGTTGTGACAGAAAAAGTGTATCAGGTGTAAGAATTATGCGTCTAGGCAGTGAATTTGTATTACATATACCCGTCTAACAGTCAATTTGTATACAGTACAGTATAAGCGTCAGTGTCTAGCACGTGAGATATATATGCGTCTTGGCAGCAAGTTTTATGAAATATAAGCGTCTAGCCAGTCGGACGTTTACAGAAAGACAAGGAATACAAGCAAGGACTATCATGTATGATCATAAAGTTTTTATTTGGATTTGCCTCAATGTTGACGTCATTTCGAAATTTCATAGAAAGAAAAATATGTGAATGCAAATTGAAACATTTAAAAAAAAGGCACATGCAGAAACAAGGTTAAATGTGTAAAAAGCACTATCATTAAAGCGGGCACCCAAACAGTCTTGTAATGTTCAAGGTGAATGGTGTCATAAATCATAAATATATGACGTCAATGAACAACTCAATAGATCTATTTCAATAACAATCCAGCGAGCAGAAACAGATAAAACATGTGACTTGTAAATATCACTTCAGAAATAAAACATCTCACCAGGCCTCGAACATGGATATACACACCAATTAGTTAGCTATATGTATACCCACAGCAGCTGTACCCTGTGTCCGACATACATACTACAGACCCTCAGTCATATATATCTACAGTGTCTAGAACCCTCTTACTATCATATATAATGTCTCACTGGTGCTACTACTGCTTACATGTACAAACACAACCTTTGCCTTAATACTTCATCTTAGCGCGTTGTGATACGATAGTCTGTATCATAACTGTCTACTTAAATAGGGGTCAATTAGTAAGATATATTCACTATAACAGGTGTCCACTATTCAGAGATATTCACTATAACAGGTGTCCACTATTCTGAGATCCTCACTATAACAGGTCTCAACTATTTAGAGATATTCACTATAACAAGTGTCCACTATTTAGAGATACTCACTATAGCAGGTGTCCCCTATTTATAGATATTCACTATAACAGGTGTCCACTATTTAGAGATACTCACTATAACAGGTGTCCACTATTTAGAGATATTCACTATAACAGGTGTCCACTAAATCAGAGATATTCAGTATACATGTAACATGTGTCCACTATTTAGAGATACTCACTATAACAGGTGTCCACTATTCAGAGATACTCACTATAACATGTGTCCATTATTTATAGATACTCACTATAACAGGTCTCCACTATTAAGAGATATTCACGATAACATGTGTCCATTATTTAGAGATATTCAACATAATAGGTGTCCACTATTCAGAGATATTCACTATACATGTGTCAACTATTTAGAAATTTTCTCTATAAAAGGTATCAACTATTTAGAGATATTTACTATAACAGGTGTCCACTATTCAGAGATATTCCCTATAACAGGTGTCCAATAAATCAGAGATATTCACTATGCATGTAACATGTCTCCACTATTTAAAGATACTCACTATAACATGTGTCCACTATTCAGGGATATTCACTATACATGTAACATGTTTCCACTATTTAGAGATACTCACTATAACATGTGTCCACTATTCAGAGATATTCACTATAAAAGGTGTCTACTATTTATAGATATTCACTATAACAGGTGTCCACTATTTAGAGATTTTCTCTATAAAAGGTATCAACTATTTATAGATATTCACTATAGTAGGTGTCCACTATTTAGAGATACTCACTATAACAGGTGTCCACTATTCAGAGATATTCCCTATAACAGGTGTCCAATAAATCAGAGATATTCACTATGCATGTAACATGTCTCCACTATTTGAAGATACTCACTAAAACAGGTATCAACTGTTTATAGATATTCATTATAGCAGATGTTCACAATTTAGAGATACTCACTATAACATGTGTCCACTATTCAGGGATATTCACTATACAACAGGTGTCCACTATTTAGTGATTTTCTCTATAAAAGGTATCAACTATTTATAGATATTCACTATAGTAGGTGTCCACTATTTGGAGATACTCACTACAACATGAGTCCACTTTTTAGAGATATTCACTATAACAGGTGTCCACTTTTCAGAGATACTCACTATAACATGTGTCCACTTTTCAGAGATCTATTCAGAAATATTCACCATAACAGGTGTCCACTATTTATGGATATTCACTATAACAGGTGTCCACTAGTTATAGATATTCACTATAACAGGTATCCACTATTTATAGATATTCACTCTAACAGGTGTCCACTATTTATGGATATTCACTATAACAGGTACAGGTGTCCACTATTCAGAGATACTCACTATAACATGTGTCCCCTATTCAGAGATATTCACTATAAAAGGTATCAACTATTTGGAGATATTCACTATAACAGGTGTCCACTATTCAGAGATATTCCCTATAACAGGTGTCCAATAAATCAGAGATATTCACTATAAAAGGTATCAACTATTTATAGATATTCACTATAGTAGGTGTCCACTATTAAGAGATACTCACTACAACACGTGTCCACTTTTTAGAGATATTCACTATAACCTGTCTCCACTATTTGCAGATACTCACTATAACAGGTCTCCACTATTAAGAGATATTCACGATAACATGTGTCCACTATTCAGAGATACTCACTATAACATGTGTCCCCTATTCAGAAATATTCACCATAACAGGTGTCCACTATTAATAGATATTCACTATAACAGGGGTCCACTATTCAGAGATATTCCCTATAACAGGTGTCCAATAAATCAGAGATATTCACTATACATGTAAGATGTCTCCACTATTTAGAGATACTCACTATAACATGTGTCCACTATTCAGAAATATTCACCATAACAGGTGTCCACTATTTATAGATATTCACTATAACAGGTGTCCATTATTTAGAGATTTTCTCTATAAAAGGTATCAACTATTTATAGATATTCACTATAGTAGGTGTCCACTATTAAGAGATACTCACTACAACATGTGTCCACTTTTTAGAGATATTCACTATAACATGTCTCCACTATTTGAAGATACTCACTATAACAGGTGTCCACTATTCAGAGATATTCACTATAACAGGTGTCCACTATTTCGATTTATTCACTATAACAGGTGTCCACTATTTAGAGATATTCACTATAACAGGTGTCCACTATTTAGAGATATACACTATAACAGGTGTCCACTAAATCAGAGATATTCACTATAACAGGTGTCCACTAAATCAGATATATTCACTTTGCATGTAACATGTCTCCACTATTTAGAGATACTCACTTTAACAGGTGTCCACTATTTTGAGATATTCACTATAACAGGTGTCCACTAAATCTGAGATATTCACTATACATTAACATGTCTCCACTATTTAGAGATACTCACTTTAACAGGTGTCCACTATTTTGAGATATTCACTATAACAGGTGTCCACTAAATCAGAGATATTCACTATACATTAACATGTCTCCACTATTTAGAGATACTCACTTTAACAGGTGTCCACTATTCAGAGATACTCACTAAAACATGTGTCCATTATTTATAGATACTCACTATAACAGGTCTCCACTAAATCAGAGATATTCACTATACATGTAACATGTCTCCCCTATTTAGAGATACTTACTTTAACAGGTGTCCACTGTTCAAAGATACTCACTGTAACATGTGTCCACTAAATCAGAGATATTCCCTATAACAGGTGTCCACTGCTCAAAGATACTCACGATAACATGTGTCCACTAAATCACCGATATTCACTATACATGTGTAAACTATTTAGAGATTTTCTCTATAAAAGGTATCAACTATGTATAGATATTCACTATAGTAGGTGTCCACTATTTATAGATATTCACTATAGCAGGTGTCCACTAAACCAGAGATATTCACTATAGCAGGTGTCCACTAAATCTGAGATATTCACTATACATGTAACATGTCTCCCCTATTTAGAGATACTCAATATAACAGGTGTCCAATAAATCAGAGATATTCACTTTGCATGTAACATGTCTCCACTATTCAGAGATATTCACTTTGCATGTAACATGTCTCCCCTATTTAGAGATACTCAATATAACATGTGTACACTATTTAGAGATACTCAATATAACATGTGACCACTATTTAGAGATGTTCACTATAACAGGTGTCAACTAAATCAGAGATATTCACTTTGCATGTAACATGTCTCCCCTATTTAGAGATACTTACTTTAACAGGTGTCCACTAAATCGGTGTCCACTAAATCAGAAATATTCACTATAACAAGTGTCCACTATTTGAGAATACTCAATATAACATGTGTACACTATTTAGAGATACTCAATATAACATGTGACCACTATTTAGAGATGTTCACTATAACAGGTCTCCACTAAATCAGAGGTAGTCACTATAACAAGTGTCCACTATTTGAGAATACTCAATATAACATGTGTACACTATTTAGAGATACTCAATATAACAGGTGTCCATTAAATCAGAGATATTTACTATAACAGGTGTCTACTATTTAGAAATATTCACTATAACAGGTGTCTCTATAACAGGTGTCCACAGAGATATTCACTATAGTAGGTGTCCACTATTTAGGTGTCCACTATTTTGAGATATTCACTATAGTAGGTGTCCACTATTTTGAGATATTCACTATAACAGGGGTCCACTAAATCAGAAATATTCACTATACATGTGTCAACTATTTAGAGATATTTACTATAACAGGTGTCTACTATTTAGAGATATTTACTATAACAGGTGTCTACTATTTAGAGATATTCAACATAACAGGTGTCCACTGTTCAAAGATACTCACTGTAACATGTGTCCACTATTCAGAAATATTCACCATAACAGGTGTCCACAGAGATATTCACTATAGTAGGTGTCCACTATTTTGAGATATTCACTATAACAAGTGTCCACTATTTAGAGATACTCAATATAACATGTGTCCACTATTTAGAGATATTCACTATAACAGTTGTCAACTAAATCAGAGATATTCACTATACATGTAACATGTCTCCACTACTTAGAGATACTCACTTTAACAGGTGTCCACTATTTTGAGATATTCACTATAACAGGTGTCCACTAAATCAGAGATATTCGCTATACATTAACATGTCTCCACTATCTAGAGATAGTCTCTATTAAAGGTATCAACTATTTTGAGATATTCACTAAAACAGGTGTCCACTAAATCAGAGATATTCACTATAAAAGGTATCAACTATTTAGAGATATTCACTATAACAGGTGTCCACTATTAAGAGATATTCACGATAACATGTGTCCACTATTCAGAGATACTCAATATAACATGTGTTCACTATTTAGAGATATTCACTATAAAAGGTGTCAACTAAATCAGAGATATTCACTTTACATGTAACATGTGTCCACTACTTAGAGATACTCACTAAAACAGGTGTCCACTGTTCAAAGATATTCACTATAACAGGTGTCCACTAAATCAGAGATATTCACAATACATTAATATGTCTCCACTATTTAGAGATATTCTCTATAAAAGGTATCAACTATTTAGAGATATTAACTATAACAGGTGTCCACTAAATCAGAGATATTCACTATAAAAGGTATCAACTATTTAGAGATATTCACTATAACAGGTGTCCACTATTAAGAGATATTGACTATAACAGGTGTCCACCATTTAGAGATACTCACTATAACAGGTCTCCACTATCCAGAGATATTCACTATAATATGTGTCCACTATTTAGAGATACTCACTATCACATGTGTCCACTATTTAGAGATATACACTATAGCAGGTGTCCACTATTCAGAGATACTCACTATAACAGGTGTCCACTATTTAGAGCAGTGTCTTACAATTCATAACTAAAACAAATATCGTCTGTACAGAATAATCCATTATCATTGTTTACCATATTATAATTCTACATTGTATATATACGTGTCATCCTCTACAACAGTGCACACTACATTGTGGTTCTACATCCATTATAGCAAGTGGCCTTTAATAAGGGGCAGAACATACCAAAGATACATCTAACATGTATTGTGTACATGTGTATTCCGCTGTGTTAAGGTTTGTTGGACATATGTCACCTCTTGTTTAATACACTAACAAGTTGAAATAGCTTGTTCAATAATTGTTGTAAAATAAATAAAGTTTATATATATGTATGTGTTTATTGTTATACTAACATGTGTTTGGGTGAGAATATAATCTGAATAGTAATGGGATTTACCCACGGTGTGCTCAGAGTTGTTGTTTTATCACACGACCTTAAATATGTATCTACAATAATAGACATACATATTTAATGGTCGTGTTTATATGTATTCGTACAGCCGTTAGAAGGTGTCATCCCTCTGTCAGTTTTAACTAAAATGATTTCGTTAAGGTGGTTGACCCACTTACAATCATTCAAGTTTAAACGTACTTTTCCACACCGACTTAAACTAACATGTATCTGATATCCCTTCACTACGAAAATATAAAACGTATTTGCGATTATCGCTTGATATCATTACATACGTTTTACAATTATCAAATATGCTAAAGCTGAAATGAATTAGTCTTCGCGTTATCTGTATTTTTTTGGTTAATCCAATCGTTTCACATTCCTAAGTTTAGGTTTACATTGTTACTAAACTTTTAGCAATAAATCGTTAACCATCAATTAGAATGTTAATCTGCTTTCTTTTTCACATAAGAATGTGTATGGATATCATCAGTAGCTTATAATATCGAGTTATATTTGTTACAAACCATTGTGTGGCTACTGAAAATGAAGTATACTCTAGGTTGACGTGTACTTCCTTTCTGTGGTATTCAAATACTATATGCATAATTTAAAACAACAGGTAGGGACAGAAACATACAAAATAGAGATTTACAATGTACGTTCGTATAGACGATAGCTATTCCGTATGGAGAGAAAAACATCACATATTCACAGTAGTTAATACTAGTTATCCTTTGTTTCATATTCCCGTTTCTGATGTGCCTTGTTGTGCTAGACTAAGACCCGTAGTCATGAAACCGTTATCGTGCTCAAGCTCGGATTCTGTGCTCAAACCAGTTTTTCTTGCAACTCACTTAAATCATGTAAAACAGTTAAAAAGCAAATGTGAATGTTCACTGAATACAGTATTTGGCTTGAAGACTTTCTAATTTTTTGCGAATCATTGACAAAATAAGATTTGTTTATCAATATATTACTGAAAACAAGAAAGTAGGCTTGAGCACAAAACCCATGCTTGAGCATGAGAACGGTTTCATGAATACGGGCCCAGTATTTTAATAACCTTGTTTTGTATTTGTTTACATTTATTTGCTGATTACACTATGAGATAGGGATTGGTCTGATATACTGTACATAACGATTACATCACCGTTCCGTCTCATCAGGTGTTGTGTACATTATATATAAAAATAAGCATACGTATGTCTACATATGTCTACAGGTGTTTCCTTGGGGCAGTGACGTCCACAGATATGGAAAGTGTTCACCATTATCATTCCACGATAGCTATCTTACCTGACGGGACACTTTGACCGGTGTTCCACACATACGGAGTTATCTAACTAGCATCTTAAATGGTTTTGTTTAAAGACGAACCAGACTTAAACGTATAAATAACGGGAATGTGCGGCTTGACGCTGCTAACCAAATATTATTAATAAATAGTCTGAAAGATAGATGAAACAAAGTATAGAAGATATTTCTTTACGCATTGTCATAAAAGTCTGTGTTATACTCGAAAATAAAAGTACGTGTTTAAAGTTTCCGAACATGCCTAGTTTTGCGTGGCTTATGTCATATTACTTAGCATATCTCAAACAGTCACTTCGATGCCGCTGATTCTTTATGATAATGACACTGAAGTCTATTCATAAGATTTTTTTCCGACGAAATGAAACGTTTTCCTATGTATGTTGTACCTATTATTCTGATTTATTGCATGGGAGCCGAAAAACGTTACAGATATCATATTTGGCCTAAGATTACTTTCGTGTAATTTAAATTTTATCGAAGGTACTTTCAAACATTATCCGAAAAGATTTTGTTTTGTCCGACCGAGTCCGAGGTCTCTTAGGATGGTCTCGCATCAATATCCTGTGGTATGTTCCCCTCGCCGTTCTTTAGAAGCTTCTCACCTACTCCCTTTCTTCAAGGCTTATCACATTACCCTTACTGTCAACGTAAATTCCCCCAGCCCCTCCCCCTTTATTCGACCCTGTTATAAATACTATAGTGTATCCCTTGATCCCAGACCAGTGGCTACACACACGTTTAGGCCCTTGATAAGAATGTAATTCGTGGACGTACTTGACAAGTCTAAACACATAACACACACTCCTCTCTATAATGTCACTGGTAGGTTCGTCACGTATATACTCCTCTCTATAATGTCACTGGTAGGTTGGTCACGTATATACTCGTCTCTATAATGTCACTGGTAGGTTTGTCACGTATATACTCCTCTCTATAATGTCACTGGTAGGTTCGTCACGTATATACTCCTCTCTATAATGCCACTGGTAGGTTCGTCACGTATATTCTTCTCTCTATAATGTCACTGATAGGTTCGTCACGTATATACTCCTCTCTATAATGTCACTGGTAGGTTCGTCACGTATATCCTCCTCTCTATAATGTCACTGGTAGGTTCGTCTCGTATATACTCCTCTCTATAATGTCACTGGTAGGATCGTCACGTATATACTCCTCCCTATAATGTCACTGGTAGGTTCGTCACGTATATCCTCCTCTCTATAATGTCACTGGTAGGTTCGTCTCGTATATACTCCTCTCTATAATGTCACTGGTAGGATCGTCACGTATATACTCCTCCCTATAATGTCACTGGTAGGTTCGTCACGTATATACTCGTCTCTATAATGTCACTGGTAGGTTCGTCACGTATATTCTCCTCTCTATAATGTCACTGGTAGGTTGGTCACGTATATACTCGTCTCTATAATGTCACTGGTAGGTTTGTCACGGATATACTCCTCTCTATAATGTCACTGGTAGGTTCGTCACGTATATCCTCCTCTCTATAATGTCACTGGTAGGTTCGTCTCGTATATACTCCTCTCTATAATGTCACTGGTAGGATCGTCACGTATATACTCCTCCCTATAATGTCACTGGTAGGTTCGTCACGTATATTCTCTTCTCTATAATGTCACTGGTAGGTTCGTCACGTATATCCTCCTCTCTATAATGTCACTGGTAGGTTCGTCTCGTATATACTCCTCTCTATAATGTCACTGGTAGGTTGGTCACGTATATACTCCTCTCTATAATGTCACTGATAGGTTCGTCACGTATATTCTCCTCTCTATAATGTCACTGGTAGGTTGGTCACGTATATACTCGTCTCTATAATGTCAGTGGTAGGTTTGTCACGTATATACTCCTCTCTATAATGTCACTGGTCGGTTCGTCACGTATATACTCCTCTCTATAATGTCACTTGTAGGTTCGTCACGTATATACTCCTCTCTATAATGCCACTGGTAGGTTCGTCACGTATATACTCCTCTCGATAATGTCACTGGTAGGTTCGTCACGTATATACTCCTCTCTATATTTTCACTGGTAGGTTCGTCACGTATATACTCCTCTCTATAATGTCACTGGTAGGTTCGTCACGTATATAAGAGAGCAACTATGGACTAATGCCACACGTATCTAACACTGAACTTGAAGTGTAACTCTGCTGTTTTAACGGGAAATATCTGTAATATGACTAATGAGGGGGCAGTGCGTTAGTACAATGTCTCAACATCATCATCAGTATTCTACTTCAATTATTTCACAATACCTAAATATGATGTCATACGTTCGTACAATCAATGATGTGTGTCGCCTGTAGTCCCTACATCGGGTCAAGGCGTACGATGCCATGGACACAAGGGCGTAGCTACATGTACATGTACATACTGCATTTTATATCTAGTACATAACACATGAAAAAATGCATTACTTCGCCAGTGTACATCATTTTGTTGCCAAGATTACATGACCTGTAAACAAAATGGAGAATGTTTTTCATCGCTGCAATGTATTATGTACATGTATTATCGCTCTGTCTAAAAAAGAGAAGTTGAATAGTTCAAATTAAGCGTGCGTGATTCTGAATACAGGTATCTGCAGTTACATATAATGACAGGTAAGATGGTGAGTACCTCTTTGTTAGATATATGTCTGAGGGATTTAAGTTTCGTGTGCTTGGTCAACCTGAATGTGTAGAACTCAACCACTATAGGTAGAAACCTTTAATTTACCCGGTGTGTGTTCAAGGTAAACGTAATGTATGTATACCTGAACTTCTATGTATATATAAATGATATAATGTGTATGTGTCAGGCTTGGCTGTAACAACAGGACACACGAGAATACAGAAATACACATCAACTGTTAGAGTTTCTCTGATGCTGTTACTTCTGTCCCCTCAAAAAACAACAATTAACGTTTCTAATATATTATATAAATGAAATGGTCTAAATTGTCGCGTACATAAACGGGCTGTCAAAATCAGAGAAAGTTCCAAACAAAACTATGTAAATAGAACGAAATAAACAGAAATTACTTACAAGTTTTAGGAGAAGAAAACCCATCAGAAGTAGTATCTGTTTCGTGTGATACGCTGATAAGTTTAAAGTAGCGATATCGTACATTTACTGAGTACAGATGTTACCCCCTAATATAAATATAGGTTAATGACTGTCATCAACCTGTGGTCCCACAGTATACTAATCTCTGATAATGTCGGTACACAGCTGAATAGTACAGCCATACGTA
The DNA here is from genome assembly GCF_002113885.1 of Mizuhopecten yessoensis. Lineage (NCBI taxonomy): Eukaryota > Metazoa > Mollusca > Bivalvia > Pectinida > Pectinidae > Mizuhopecten > Mizuhopecten yessoensis. The sequence continues at coordinate 776,458 of NW_018405235.1, forward strand.
GGACCATACTCGAAGTAACTGGCCATCATGATAACTACAAATAAACAGAAGCTGACAAGCCAAACACTGGGTTATATATGTCACACAATACTACATGTACACCACGTATTGTAAACATACAATCGACAATTAAATGTTATGTGTACTTACCTTTAGTTTCAACCCTAACCTAATATCCTCGTGTATTGAATAAGAAAGTGTTGTCACTCCGTGTAATACTCGGTGTATATTTCACAGTGAATCACATGTGCTTTTTATCTTGTGTGGTACGTGTGTGCTTGTACCACACATCCGGGCATTTACACAAACCGCCTCAGTGGTTTTCCCTCTCAGTGATTCATTACCAGCTTCTAAAAGTAGGGTACACGACGTACTGTGACGTCACGTTACGGGACACGTACTGTACATAATTCTTGTTTACGTAATATAACGTCCTAATACCGACAAACATGTACCTGTCTTATGTCTGTGTGGGAGGGTAGGGATTACAGAAAGGCTTCCCGCTAACTTTCGGTATTTAAACATTGTTCGAATGTAAATCAAGTCAGCCTGAAGAACACCTACTTATAAACTAGTGACGAAAAACACGAAAAACAGTTAATTTTGTAAATGTTAAACAACGGGAACCAGTAATAAACATCTTGCGTACGACCTGTATAAACCATATACCTTCAACCCACAATGTTTGACAATAGTAGTTGTTATACATGTAAAAATGTTAGTTGATGTAAAGTTATCCATTGTATCTCGCTGCACTGACGAGTATAAATTAAATATATATATAACAGACCAGCGCCAATACAAAATGACAAAGTATACCATATGCTCAAACGTAAACAAGCACAAAGACTACGAAAGTATTAAACACACAAGACAAAATACAAAGTGAAATCATTTAAGTATAAAATAAATAAACGCGTCCAGGCACAAATACCAATATAACAAAGCGTCAACACACAGGAACACACAAAACAAAGCGTCAACACACAGGAACACACAAAACAAAGCGTCAACACACAGGAACACACAAAACAAAGCGTCAACACACAGGAACACACAAAACAAAGCGTCAACACACAGGAACACACAAAACAAAGCGTCAACACACAGGAACACACAAAACAAAGCAAAAACACACAGGAACACACAAAACAAAGCGACAAAACACAGGAACAGACAAAACAAAGCAAAAACACACAGGAACACACAAAACAAAGCGACAAAACACAGGACCACACATAACAAAGCGTCAACACACAGAAACACACAAACCAAAGCGTCAACACATAGGAATATACAAAACAAAGCGAAAACACACAGGAACACACAAAACAAAGCGTCAACACACAGGAACACACTAAACAAAGCGTCAACGCACAGAAACATACAAAAAAAGCGACAAAACACTGGAACACACATAACAAAGGGAAAACACACAGGAACACACAAAACAAAGCGTCAACGCACAGGAACACACAAAACAAAGCGACAACACACAGGAACACACAAAACAATGCGACAAAACACAGGAACACACATCACAAAGCGAAAACACACAGGAACACACAAAACAAAGCGACAAAACACAGAACCACACATAACAAAGCGTCAACACACAGAAACACACAAACTAAAGCGTTAACACACAGGAACACACAAAACAAAGCGTCAACACACAGGAACACACAAAACAAAGCAAAAACACACAGGAACACACAAAACAAAGCGACAAAACACAGGAACAGACAAAACAAAGCAAAAACACACAGGAACACACAAAACAAAGCGACAAAACACAGGACCACACATAACAAAGCGTCAACACACAGAAACACACAAACCAAAGCGTCAACACACAGGAACAAACAAAACAAAGCGTCAACACACAGGAACACACAAAACAAAGCGTCAACACACAGGAACACACAAAACAAGGCAAAACCACACAGGAACACACAAAACAAAGCGACAACACACAGGAATAAACAAAACAAAGCGACAACACACAGGAACACACAAAACAAAGCGTCAACACACAGGAACACACTAAACAAAGCGTCAACGCACAGAAACATACAAAAAAAGCGACAAAACACTGGAACACACATAACAAAGGGAAAACACACAGGAACACACAAAACAAAGCGTCAACGCACAGGAACACACAAAACAAAGCGACAACACACAGGAACACACAAACCAAATCGTCAACACACAGGAACACACAAAACAATGCGACCAAACACAGGAACACACATCACAAAGCGAAAACACACAGGAACACACAAAACAAAGCGTCACCGCACAGGAACACACAAAACAAAGCGTCAACACACAGGAACACACAAACCAAAGCGTATAGTACAAACTGTCACCAGCATTAAGTTATAACACGAACCAACACAGAAAAAAGGAACACGTTTTGAGCTTAACGATCCTGAATTGAATTTGTCACGCTTTTCATACAAATTAGTACAAATATATATATACTATTATATATAATAAGGTGACAGTTATTGGCATACTGTAGGTGTAAACCTGACGTAGGATGACGTATGGGTTGATTGGTTATATTAAACTTACTGAGGCTTCACGGCTGTAAAATAACGGTCACATTTGAGTCCTTGCATTAAGAATCATAGAGCCAATCTCTTCAAGGAAAACATGGTGAGCACTTTCAATTATTTAAGGATACGTCTGTCACACTTGATTAGAGTATAGTTTGGAAGGATACTACTCAGTCACCCTACAACATGTCGTCTGATCATTTTATACTTCATTAAAATAGAAAGTATTTTGTACTTACCGTCGCCAACATGAGCATGGACAGACACCCCGCTACACCTTACCGTGTTTTGATACACTATATTTTTTAAATCGTTTTAGTACATTAACGTAATAATAATCTTGTTAGCGAATTGGTTATTTATTGATTGGATTAAATGTAGTAGGTGGATTACACCTATTCATACCCACTTCACATGTTTATAATTTAAGAGTTTATTGTAATTCGTTTAAGAAAAACTGAAATTCGTGTAATTTTAATCCCAAATGAAACGCTTGATAAGATTGATCCTATTTAGTAATACAGCCTTTGCAAAGAGTGGTGATAGTTTGTACTATACGTTAATGTCGTCTCCTGTAGAGAGTGGTGATAGTTTGTACTATACGTTAATGTCGTCTCCTGAAGAGAGTGGTGACAATTTGTACTATACGTAAAGGCCGTCTCCTGTAGAGAGTGGTGACAGTTTGTACTATACGTTAAT